>NW_007578489.1:18475-22884 GCF_000690725.1 Stegastes partitus
CCCATGTACATGTAGGCACAAGGAGAACATGCAAACTCCACAAGATTCCAGGCTGAGATTCAAACCCAGGACCTCCTAGCTGTGTGAGGCAACAGTGCTAACCACCGAGCCACTGTGCTGCCCACTGAGAAGGAAAACGCATCAATAAATACTACAAAGTTTGAACTTTACAGTGTCCGGAAAGCAGTTTTTGCCCTTTACTGACAAAACAGGCTAACCTTTAACTAGACAATTTCACAGAGTACCAACCGCATTGTCTGATAAAAGTACAAATCAATTCTTGCTTCTATTCTCGTCGATTACTGGTATAATTTCACAGATGGGAGTTTTGAAGAGAGCCAAGATGCCATCATAGTCTCTTGTTGTTTGTAATCTGTTCGCACAGACCTGAAGTTCTGTTGATTATAGATTCAGCTCATACAGGTGCATTACATTTCATAGCTAAAGGTCACAGCTGCTTCACACAAGCCCGCATTTTTCTTGTCACATCATCTCAGCACTTCTCGTTTCAACGCAACCAGGCGTTGTTCTGCTTCGGTGGCTGTGAATGTGAAAATCTGTGTGACGTGTGATTGCTAAGCCCGGTGGTCTCACAGATCAATGCACGTGGTGCAAGGTGTAATTGTACATGCACCTTGTCTGCTTATTGTGCTGTTCATGCCGGTATAATTGCTGCCTTGGCGTGAACATAGGTTGCCAGTGTATAATAACTGCTCTATGTACCTTTACAGGACTAACCAGAGAGCATAAGTGGCATTTATTATGCATGATATGCATATGCACCGGTACTCTGAGACCCTCGGACAGTCTTCTTTTGCCAGAGTGACCAGGATGAAAAGGGGCAGGATGTTTGAGTCTGAGTCAGTGACATCATTTAAGTCATTCCTTCTTGATTTGCCTTCTGCTTAAAAAATGTTTTCACCTTTACCCTGCCTTCAGCTGGGACAGGCTCCAGCCAAGTTGTGTAAATAGACCTTTTTTTTTTTTATCATTATCAGTGTTACACATAAGAAGTTATTTTAGATGCAGCTCAAAGTTCAACAAGGACCAGGAGTAAAAGCAGAAAACAACACTGTCTCACAGCCCATGTTTCTAAGAAGATTATGACAAAGTACAAGTCTGAGCTGTTCAGCATTCTGGCATTTCTTCTTTCTCACTAATCCAACATATGTAATTGAAATGTAAAGCCAGGCATGACGATGCTCATTAGAAAGTCCAGGGTGGCTCATGAGACAAAAGTAATACAAAGCACTGGAAGCAAACGAGCCTATGACCATGCTAGCAGCAGTAATTAGGCACAGCACTGCATTGAGTTAAGTGCTAACAGTGTGTTAACACGCTCACAAACAAGAAAATTACCACGGTGATCAAAGAAGATTGGCCAGTAGAGGGCGCTAAGATGTGTGGATTATGACATATACATTGTGGTACTGTAGAGGACAGCAACAAGGTTCTGGGTCCAAACCCTCTAGTTGGCTGGAGTTTTTTGTGTGTGGAGTTTACTCATTCTCTCTGTGCCTGCAAGACTTCTCTCCAGGTGCTTCCTCCCACAGTCCAAAGACATTCATAGTAGGTTAACTGGTGATTCCATGTTGGCTGGAGGGGAAGCGTGCATGGTTGCATGTCTCTTGGTGTTGCCCCTGACAGCTTGTCCAGGATGTACCCAGCCTTTTTTATGGCAGCTCGAACAGGCTCCAGCCCCCATGTGACCTTCCACAGGTCGAAGGAGATATAGATAATGGATGGATGAATAAAATCATTATTGTTGAATAGCAAAAATCCTGCAGTAGCTTTGATCAGCCAGTCAATGCAGTAGCGTAGCTAAATTCTGACTGAAGATGAGCACAAAGATGTGTAAATTCAGCCAGTAAGAATCTCAGGTGAAAGCCTGATTATTTAATCAACAAAAGCAAAATGCATCAGCTGTAGTGTAGTGATGCTGGTTGTTAATTCAATAAAATCTCTTGTCTAAAATCTGTCTCAGAGGAGAACACAAGAGGAGAAACTACAAGTTAAAGATTGGCCAAGACCAGCCAGGCATTAGAATCAGAGCAGACAATGTAAAACACATGTACTGAGCTTCTTATTGAAAGTCAAGCTGAGTGCAGTCATGCAGGTGCCTGCTTACTCTTTAAAAACAGTGTGGACAGATACAGCATTGACTGTTACAAGAACAATGGTTAACTCATGCTTTCTGCATCTGTAAGTTCTCGACAGTTTGTATGATGCAGCTTTCATCATCTGCAGAAGTCTGTGATCCTTGACAGATAGTTGTCTGTAGCCTAAAACCTGTGACTGTGTGGATTATGCACACTACAAACACACCGACTGCACGTGTACCAGGAAAACAAATGCTTGTACGGCTTGTTATGAGGAAAGACTGCGCAAGAACGTTGGCTCATCAACATGAGTATGATCTACACCTTGTATTTATGATAATTATAATAATGAAAAAAAATACGTTATTTATCCCAGAAGGGAAATTCAATAATCTTGATTTATAAAGCATTTTTTAAAATCTTAGTTGCAAATTGCTTTACAAGGCAGCGATAATCAACAGACTTGTAACTAATGCATTTGCTGCTGGACTTTGGTGGAGCCTTGGTTTGCTTTCCATCAAAGGGGCCCAAATAGTGGTTCGGACTCCTTTCAGCGTAGAATTCTAAACTCTGCAGATATTCTGTGTTTCCTCCACTCACTGTGCTCAACACACCGGGAGGAATAACACTGGCACAATGCTGCACCCCATTACCAGCTGGTATGTCCTGCAAAAAGTGCAGCGTCACAGCCTCTCAGAAACATCCACGGGAGCCCCGCATGTTTTTGTGGCTGTCTGCAGCAGACAGACGCGTCCCTACTGTAGTATGAATAAAGCCACCTGCACATCCACTTTGAAAGTCTGCAGTAGTCATGCAGAAACCATGAATTAGCCTGCAGGGACATGAACCACTGATGTGAGAAAATGAAGAGGAGCTATCAGAGCACATTCTAGCTGCAGCAGAAGTCCTGTACAGTTTTCTACCAGGGAAAGGTTGGAGTTTAGCAGCCTGATTGTATTTAGAGAGTCTGTGAGGTTTCCTGGAAACATGTGATTCACTTAGATCAGGGGTGTCGAACTCCGGTCCTCGAGGGCCGCAATCCTGCAAGTTTTAGAAACATCTAAAACACCCGTGACTTAGATCATTCAATTATATGTGCACAGAGAGTTTTATAACTGGAAACTACATTTTCAAAAAGTTCATTTTTCATTGCAAATGGAAATGTTAGTAAAAAACCTGTATTAATCCAAATTAAAATCCTGGTTCCAGTCGGCTTTACTCAAACTGGTAAATATTTTTTTCTACCAAACTAGGATGAAGTGTTTTCGCAAAGTGTTTAATGTATGCGAGTACGTGTCAACTTTAATTACTAATTTAGTGAAGCACTTTTAACAATCGGACTGTATTTGTTTGACACATTCTATTAAATCATGTTGAAATAGTGAATACTTGAACAGGTTCATGGTACAGCTACAAATGTTACACAGGTGTAATCTTTATTATTCTTAAGATTCTAGTACCAGTAGATCATTTATAGCCATCTTGAATGGTATTAATAACTGGCAGGAAAACCCCCAGTGTTCCACCAGTGGTGCCTAATGGATTTAGATGAAATTTACATTGCAGGGAAACACTCCCAGTATAGGCCTCTTCTTCTGTCAAAGAGAAAACATTAAGGGGATTTAAGGGTTATATCCAGGACATGTGGTGACATTAGTCTTTTACATTTGGGAAAATGCATCACATTTTGTCATAATTGCCTGGAAATTCAATGCGCCACATGCAAGTCCCTGTCTAAGGAAAACGCCATTAATTTACTGATCTGGCTCCCTGAGGATTTTCTTATGAGGAGCTGAGTGTAGAAAAATGAGACACACCGAGCTGATTGCAGTTTGCTCAGATGCTGCTGTTCTCTCACATGTTCTTTGGCTCATACATGTTATCTATGTGCATGTGATGCTTAAGATTTATTATAATGTCGTTCTGCACCACATTACTCACACACATGCAGTGCTGCTGCTGGTGTCAGAGCTCCTTCAGTAAAGCAAGTGTTCCGAAGTTAACTATCTGCCCGGCTGAGGCTGTTTCCTCATCCTCTACATTATAAAGCTAAAAAAAAAAAGGTAGAATATCCAAGCATTCTTGTGCTCTTATCTGGTAGATACTCTTCTAAAATAGCATGACATTATGGCACACTAAAGATGCGAAGGAAAGGACCAGACTGATCCAACTGTAACTTTTAAATGATGGGAGGAAATCATTCCATCACCAACTGGCAGAAGACGTAAACAAAAGCTTGAAATGGCTTTAATTTTGAAAAAATGTTCACATCTAAAAAAAATAGTCTTCTTGATGTATTATGAGTATATT
>NW_007578489.1:25689-28546 GCF_000690725.1 Stegastes partitus
TTGAATCGCTGGTTATGTCGAAGTGTTCTCAGTGTTTCTGTTTAGAACGTCTCACCCCAACGCAGAAATCCAGATGCAATTAAAATGTTCTCAATGGTAAAGCCGGCCCAGAGGGACGTGGAGGTGTGTCTCATCCACTCGAGTGAACCACTTCCAGTTTTGACAGGAATACACCTGTGGGAAAAACACTGAAACAGCAGCAGGGGTGTTGCTCTGTCTGGCATTCATGATTTTCATCAGGAACCTGAAGGAATGAGCTCAGCTGCTTTGTTTCTGCATTTTTTAACAAAGACTTTTTTTCTCTCTCTTGTGAATAATTTGATCAGAATTTAACCAAAAGGAGACGCAGGTAAAATTGTACCAATGAAACTTCCTATTTAACCTTTTATTTAAAACAAAACAAAAGAACTGCAGTACATTGTTGCCCAATCTGCAATAATTGTGGAATTTGTGATAATTTAGCCACTGATAGAAAAAAAAAAAAAAGTGGGAAAAAAAACACTGCATATGTTTCAAAAAATGTTGACATCTCATAGTTTCTTATTTTTCCATATTTGTCAAACAGTCTCTAGAACAAGAGAACAGATTTTATAGTGAATTAGGTTTTTCAACAGTGTTTTGTAAAAGACTGACTCTGGATCAGATTTATCTACACTGCCTTATAAATACCTGCCTGACCTCAGCTGAAAACCAACAACACCTGTCAGTTGTTCAGGGGTTTACATGTCTCTTGTGGTCGTGTGAGTAAGTGCAGGTAAAATTAATGAACTTCTCAGGAAGGTGTTGTTACTGTCACTTCCTGGAAGAGACTCGTAACCCTGGTAACAACAAAATGGAGGAGAGGGATTTTGCAGTTGTGAAAGCGNATACAACTTTTCCTGATTAACAAGAAGGCAAACATAGTTGAACAGTTGCTGCCCTAGAGGGGAATCTTGCTTTTACTACACTGGGCTCATTTAAACCTGAGGTAGTTTTTACTAGGTGTATGTAGCCCTTGCAGAAATGTATTAAATTTAAGAAACTGATATCACAGAAGCTTATATAAAATAGAATCAGCATCAAGCATCAGAGTTCTGTGAGGCAGAATCTGGGCTTTTGCATGGTGCATTCCAGAGCTGTTCTGGTCCTGCAACTGTGGTAAAATCAGATTTGTGACTCGCTGTACTAAAGTGTTACTATGACAGTTTACCTACTTTAGCTACGTTAGCTCGGAGGTTGTTGTTGTTGTTTTCCGTACTGATGAGGATTTTGAAAATGATACCACCCGAATAGCAGAAGCAGAAGAGAACACCACATGAAAAACACAGCCAAAGGCAGGCTTATACCCACAAATAATTTAAGCTGTCATGGTTTAACTGTTGTAGAGCTACACGTGAACCATCCTCACAGACAGTTTTACAACCCTCTCTTATATACTATGAAATTGTTTTGGTAAATATTGGTTTAAAGGGAATTTCTTTTTTTCTGCCCCATGCACAAGACTTGGACATTTAAGACTGGGGTTGATTCACGATTCAAGTCACATGTGTGGTTTGTCTGAGCTAATCTGGTTATCCTTAAAAAGATTGTGGTGAACATTATTGCTACAATCGCCAAGCAACTGCATAAGCACAAAAATGTAAATAGTATTGCAAAGAGCCAAAACATTAAAACCACTGCCAGACGAACTTTGTGTCTTTGCATTAATGTGGATGTTGCTTTGACATGTACCAACCACCTACACACTGCTGTAGACACTATTCCCCAATGACATCCATCTTTTAGCGATATCTGCAGGACAATGTGCCTCACAGCTGGTTTGATGGAACCTCCACAGTATCAGGCAGATGGTTCTAATGTTGTGGCTACTCAATGTACACTTAAAGACAGATTAAATGTGCTGTTAGGCAACATTTTAAAGATACATTCAATATGAATAATTTGTGCTACTTTTATCAAAATGTGAATTCAAACAGCATTTAATTTCATTCAAAACATTTTGCAAATTAGTACATCAGTATTTCTAGAGCAGAATCTGTGTCTGCATACGTGTGTTATGACAAAGACGGTAAACCTTTGCTCCTCTGTGATTATTCATTCATTCACTTCTGAAGTGGCCATATATTATCTTCTTTTCTTACAGTGATGTGCTCACAGGCAGAAGTTATAAAAGGACCATGATGTTTCCAACACAGACCCACGCGTGTGATGAGGAGGTGATTCTGATGCGTAGCCACATTCATCATCCTGCTGTCTGCGCTCCATCCAAGTATTACCCATTAAAGTCAAAGAAAAACATGTGCATTTTTTTGTATTTGCAAACAACATGCAGAGGAGAAAAAGCACTTAAATTTAATTTGCCTTTGCTTTTGCTAGTGAGTGGACAGAAGTGAAGGAAAAAGGTTTAGCAAGGAGTGTGGTCCAGCTGCAGCCGTCCCATGTGGACCGGACGTACAAAATAGAACTATATGACTGTGTCTCTGTAAAACTCAGGCAAGAATAAAAGAAAACCTTTATGAAATTGCAGCCTTTTATTAAAACTGCCAGGTGTTTAAATGTTCTTTAAAAGTTTCCATTCAATTCAATTTTATTTGTATAGCGCATATTTACAACAACAAGTCATCTCATAGCGCTTAACAAAGGCACAAACAGAAACACCCAACAATCCAAAACATTTGAAATCCCTATAAGCTTCAGCAGTCCGAAAGCAGTCCGCAACAGTGGGAAGGGAATGTGGTTCATCAACCCATTACTGCATTAAACTATCATTAGGACGTCACTGGTTGAACCCCGGGGCGCAAGGTGGCTCAGTGGTTAGCACTGTTGTCTCGGAGCAAGGTCGCGGTTTCTTTCTGCGTGGAGTCTCCATGTTCTCCCC
>NW_007578489.1:30157-46772 GCF_000690725.1 Stegastes partitus
ATTGACAGTCGGCAGCGACGATACAGACGAAGTGAGCAGAAGGCGGTAAATGTGGGCGGGCAGAGAGGGCCCGCCTCTCAATCCGTCTGACCAATTGCTGCTCCTATGGCTCCGCCCCCCTCCGACGATCTTTGCGTCACTGGCTCCAAAAATCCAAGATGTCAACCAGGAAGTAGCAAAACTCTGGCTTCATTTTCTCAGTGCAGAAACCAACGGGTGACGTCACGGTAGCTACGTCCATCTTTTATACAGTCTATGGTTGTAACTGACTCATCAGAAGTAGAGATATATTGTTGTATTTTATGCTGCTTTCTCCTCCTCCTTCAGTTTTCTTTGTGTTACCACTTTTAAATTCCTCTTCAATACAAGAAACAACAACAGCAACCTCCAATCTTCGTGAGGTTTTGGATGGTGCAATAAGGCCGAACTGCTCGGTCCTTTCAGTGAATTTGCCGTTGTAGTGACAGTTCCCACCTCCCTGTGTGCAAATGTTCCACCAACACAATGCTTCCTTCACTGTTTTGCAGGGACTCTCATACTGCATCTTGGGTTTAGACGACAGTGATTGGTTTCAAGAAATACAAACAAGTCAGAGCTTTTTTGCTTTTTACAGCAAACTGATGATGAGATGCCTCCAGGTCATTCTCCTGCACTGACACACTGCTGCTGGCTATGAAAGGCTACGTCAGTCTGGAGCTTGACCACGTATGTTAAACTGCCTAAACCTCACCGTACAGGGACTACATACAAAAACAATAAATAAGAACAATTATCATTAAAAAAAAAACATTACAATAAGAGAACTCACTAAATACAATTTTTTTAAAAGCCCCCAAAGTCATGTGATTGACTTACATCATTTTAAATGCACTTTGTAATGGAATTTTTTTCCTCTTTGTACGACTCACACTATACGTCATTTTGGAAGTTAATGGGAGTCGACCCATTCTGTTGCTTAGCTGTGAGAACATTATGTATCAGGTCTCTGTGTCTCACAACTTCAGTTGCGAGTGTTCCGAGTTTCATTTTCATTTAGCATAATTTTGCTTTATTTACAATACAAGGCAAGGCAAGTTTATTTGTATAGTACATTTCATACACAAAGGCAGTACAAAGTGCTTCATATAGTGCATTAACGTATTCATAAAAGAAACAGTTACAGCCCTTAAATCAAAATGTATATCGATATAATGATATAAAAGTGGCTTAATAATTACTAGTAGTGGATAGACTTTAGTTTTAAAAATGTCTACAGTTAGAGCAGATCTAGGTTCCAGGGGGAGCCGGCTCCAGCAGTGGGCAGCGTTATGGCTAAAAGGCATTTCTCCATGTTGGGTTTGAACTCTGGGCTCCACTAGCCGAGCCGTCCCTGCAGAGCCGAGGAGCCTACCAGGCCCAGCAGACACACAAAGGTCAGGGCGCACATTATTACAGTAATAAGTAGGGCCTCAAATTCAATTCTATATTTAACTGAGAGTCAGTGCAAGGATCTAGAAATTGGAGCGACTTGTTCTGTCTTGTGTTTTGTAGTGTGTGAATATTCTAGCAGCAGCACTGTGAATGCTAACATAGCCGTAACTTTTTACCTTGTTAGTTTGGCACAAATTCACCCATGCACACTCAATCCCAGCTGTATCTGAATGTACACAAGCATTCCCTTAAATGAAGCTCTCACTGAAGGTGTTACTTGTAAAATCTGACATATAGTAAAAGAGGTCATGCAATAAAAATAAAAATAAAAAAAATCTGTATTAAATTTACCTTTTATGAAAATTTTGACTTTTTCAAAGATGTCATCCAGAAACTTCCAAAGTGTCCTTTTACACTTTTTGAAATGAGGTTTTCTTTAGACATAAAATGAAAAACATCCTTGAGCCAAGTTCACACAGAACCTCAATCAGAGCTAATGTGTGGGCTTTTCAAATGAGCTTCTGATCTTTGTGTTAAGCTAGACTACTAATATAAAACAAAATGCAGTTTAGTGAGCAGGTAATGTCATGTTACTGACGTCAGCGTTACATGATGCACTATTCAGCCAAGGGAGTGAAGGTACTTGTGTTCATGAGAATACGTGGAACGTCAAAACAATCCTTAGATTTCCTGTTTTCATGTCTTTGTACCTCCTTGGGGGGGAAAAAAAGCAGTCAGTGTTTGTTTTTGCATTTGCTTCTTTTAGCACTTCAGTCAGTCAGTGGGTGTGTGGGTGTGTGAAGCACAACCAATGAAGTGTATCCCTGCATTGTTTCACACCACAGAGGTGAGCTGACCTTCTGCAAGCTAATTAGGGTTTGCAAGAATAGAGATAATGAGAAGGAAGCCCGCCACATGCGAAAAATACATGACTCTTCAATTTAGAGACAAATTAGCAGCCTCGATTGTGTATATAACTCCAAACAACAACTCGTAAAGGTCAGAAAGGGGCCAGAGCTAGACTGATATCCGCAGGCTTTCCACCACTGCCTGCTTTCTCCTCAGATACCTGGTAATTCCTTTACCTGTGGGGCCTAATTAGTCATCAGTGAGTTTGAGAGAGGGCGGGGGGTCACAGACCTAGATGTTTTTACCCCTCTGCAGCCTCCCCTGGAGCCGGACGATAACATCGTCACCAGTGGCCGGCGCTCATTATAGCCTGGATTGAGCTCCAGGACACAAGCTGTGACAGGACTCACGTCCTCCAGAGGTGAGGCGGCGCAGAGAGCTCGCTGTCATTTATTCATATCACAAAAGTCATTATTCCTGACCGGTCTGAAGTCAGAGAGACAGCAGAGGACGTGTTCTTGATGGAAGCATCGAGCTGAAATGAAAGATTATTCACTGAAGGTGTGAAGTTCCCGAACAAGACATCTACACCTTGAAATTTTATTTCTGTGTGAAGAGAGATTTAATAAGTCATGGAGGGACAGCTTTGTGATCTCTTACGCTGCAACAGTTGGACTCTAGATTCAATTTATGTTTAAAATCCTGCCAACTTTCTCCCTGATATTTAAAGGTTATCTTGACCGTCAAACAGAGCAAAGTGGGTAAAAGTTGTGTTCATGTTTTGGATAAATTTTACAGAAACAGGTGTAGTAGGGTCTAGCATTCACCTGTAAAATGTGAAGTGTAAAATCTTCTGTGCATCTTTCCTGCACAGCAGTCTGTGTATCATTTCTTCAGTGTTTTTAAAATGTGCTGGAACGTGTGAACGCAACAAACTAGACCTGACTTGGACTGGTTGTTTTGACTGTGTTTGTACAAAATGCTTCAAATCCACAATTCAACGTGCCTTCTTAGGGAATCAATTACCAAAGCATCAAGGAGGGTGTAATTCCCCCAAAAAAGACAAAAGAAAGGGAAAAAAAGACAATTTATTGAGTGGAAAAATACATTTATTGACATATAAAAAAGAATAAAGGAATGGCAAAAAAAAAAAGAATAAAAATTTCAACCCAATCAACTTCTCTGTGATGTCTACTCCTGAAATGTATTTCCAAAGCACATTTAAAAACAACAACAGCGGCACCAAAGTGCTGCACAATTAAAATAGACATAAAACACAACGACTGGAAAAGAAACCAGAATAAAAAAAAACTTCTGTAAATAACATCACAAACTACACCGTCTGTAAAACCTCGTCAGCTCTCTGAACACCTGAGCGCAGATGAAAACAACACAACATGACAATAGGAACACTCCACTGATCAGCTACGCATTACCGTAATATTCGTACTATTGAGCACACCTGAATATAAGCCGCAGGTGTCCACATTGCAACAAGAGATATTTACGCAAACATTTTAAAAAAACTTTTAATTAAATACGAACCGGTAACATACACAAATACGTAAATGCTTTTTTTTCCGAACAGTGCCTGTAACACGGCTGGTTAAAACTTCAAAAATACAGTCGCCTACCAGGAAAAGTCATTGATCTTCATCTTCCTCCTGCGCACTAAAACCACTAAAGTCGTCTTCTTCAGTGTCGGAGTTGAACAGCCTCAGAATCACTTCGTCACTTCCTCAGTCTCTCTTTCGTTGTCGCTCTCAACGTCACTTTCACCTCGAGGCAAATTCATAAAATTCCACAAACAAGCCGCATCATTGTTTAAGCCGCAGTGTTCAAAACGTGTGAAAAAAGTATCGGCTTATAGTCCGGAAATTACGGTAATTTTGACTTTGGTCACAGTACATTTAAAGGGTGAAACCGTGTAATTTGACTGCCATGAAATGAGAGTGGGTTTGACGTCCGGCTTTACAAAAGTATAATTCAGATTCAGATTTATGCTGAGTGGGTCGAATCAACGCTGCTTGTGGAGAGGCTGTAGACCAAGGGTGCCCAATCCTGGTCCTCGAGAGCCCCTATCCACCATGTTTTAGATGTGCCCCTCTTCCAACACACCTGATTCAAGTGATCAGGATCATTATCAGGCTTCTGCAGAGCTTGATGATGAGCTGATGGGCACCCCTGCTGTAGACAAAGCAAAAACACAACTTCCTGTGTGCCACGAGATTTTATCTGAGAAACATCTAAAAGTTCAGAAATGTATTTTCTTTTTTTTCTTGGAAACTCTTTTTATTGGTTTTTCCACAATACAACACAGTACAAAGCAATAAGTCTTCAGGTCTGCAGGTGATTGTCAGGTTTGTCAGTTACATAAATACCTGTTTCCAAGCTAGAGGACAAAGCAGGTCAGAACAGAAAACTGAAAGCTAGGGCTCTGCTGTTTGTTGTTTTTGGTTTTTTAAATCCCCCTCCTGGCATTGATTAAACCTTAAAATCTAATCTCTGTCCATCAAATTCCATCCATCATCTATACACCGCTTAATCCTCACCAGGGTCGCGGGGGGGCTATAGCCTATCCCAGCTGACCCAGGGCAAAGGCAGGGGACACCCTGGACAGGTCACCAGTCTATCACAGGGCTACACGTAGAGACAGACAACCAAGCACACTCACATTCACACCTACAGACAATTTAGAATCACCAATTAAGCTCAGCATGTTTTTAGACATTGTGGGAGGAAGCTGGAGAACCCGGAGAGAACCCACGCTGCACAGGGAGAACATGCAAACTCCACACATAAAGATTCCGGTGCCCCCACCTTCTTGCTCCGAGGCAACGGTGCTGACCAACAGCGCCACCCTGCAGCCCATAAAATTCCAAAAAAAGTATTTTTTTCCAATGAAAATAAGCCTTGATTCCTGCCTCTATCTTCACTTCCTCTCCGCTACTCGCTGCACTTTGAACCCAGCAGCTCACCTACAACTCAAACACTGTGATATTACTTTAGTGAACACAGCAGCAGGTTGTAATATTGGAGGAACTTATCCACACATGTTGGGACATGAAATATCTACGAGTTTTTGACGAGAGGTCTTTCAAAAACATTTGGACTCGGCAGCAATGCTATCCTAATCACAGTTTTGTTTCATTTTTCATCAGAACACACATCCCATAAATGATTTCCATCCCTTACAGGTAATTCTTCAGGTGGTACATTTGTGATTTTCTACCAGTTATTGTGATGCTACAATATCAATGAGGATAAAAGATTCGTATTCCTCTCCTGCTGCGTTGTTGGTGTGCTCTGCATGAAATTACGCACATTTTTTGTCATTAAATGTGATTAAAATTGAAAACACTTCCATGCATGTATATTACACGAGCTTATACGATAAATGAAATCCCCCACGTAGTAAGTGTTTTTCTTGCACATTTTTTTTAACGCATACATAAGATGTTCTCATTGACTTTGTGATCACTATAGAGTCTGGAGGACACTTGCGTTACCGGCTGCACTGCTGTTATTGTATTGCACAACGCTGTGCTGCGCTTCTCAGAAGGGAATTTCTCCCTTTTGTCGCCATATTAGACTCGATTCCAGTGATTACTCAGAGTTCAACCTGCAGGTGAGAATTATGCCTGTGCATATCTTTGCATATTTTAGCCTGAATATTTAAATGCAGAACATTCTAATCACTGAATATTTTTCACGTCCTTGATGTTGATGCTGCACCAGGATGTTTGTCGTTCTGCTTCACTCGAGTTCCTGTGAAGAAGAAAATTTGTTCCTTGGAAAATATAAAACACATTGACTCGCACGCACACTTTTTATGTCTTCTATCTTATCTTTGCTCTACTGTTCCTGGATAGCAAGTTTAAATAGTAATTAATAAAACTGAATTTACTGGCTTTATCTAATGATTAAGCATCTGCACATATAATACAGTAAGCTGCAGAAGAGAAAAGCAAGAATAAAATATAAAACTAAGTGTTCTTTTGAGTAATTGTTAGAAAAACAGATTTGAAATTAAAAAAAAAAAAAAAAAGTCTCACTGATTCAGTCTTTGGCCTTAACCTGTTAAGCCCAAAGCTATTTTTCAGGCCTCTGCTCGAAAATTACATACCCTTAGTAAAAAACAGTTTATCTCTGCAACCACAAGGTCTATTTGAATAATTATTGTGTCACAATAAAAGGAACACTTGTGAGATTTGTTCAGATGTGTAAATATCAACATATATGTTACTGGTTAAAAGTAAATGAAGATGGCACACAGCACAAATGAAAAATGTTCAGGTTCGCCTAAACAAAAAAAGCACTTTCAGGATAATGATCTCTTTGTAACGATCCAGCTGCAGCTCTAAACCGCTCCCAGATCAGAGCACAACTTGTGAACATCCTCTCTGCAAAGGTTCATTCCAATAAAGTGAAGCAGAACAAAATCAGAGAGTTTTTAGTCCAGACAGTTCAGGCGAGCTCACATTTTGGCACACTTGTGACCAACTGAATGTTCTTATGTACAAGCTATATAGTTCACTTGTATATATCACTAATGGTTCCAATACATCCAAATACAGCAGTTTTTTTATTTTTTTGAACATCCAACCAGATCGCTGTCTGTGTTACGCGTCCTGTGCGTGATGCTGATCAGACTGCTGTGGAGCTGCTGTGGTGACGCACGGCTATAACTCCGTCATGGATTAGTCGATTTCAGTGACTGACACCTCCTTTGAATCGTTAGAGCCAACAGTATACAGTGATAGCCACCAAAATGAGATTGACAGCACTTTTAATCAGAATCAGGAGAACGCCATCTTGAAGACGAGCCGCTTGCTGACCCAGTGTTCACTCCTTAGCTCCCTTCAGCTAACGAAGCCTCCCAAAGACGCCCAGAATGATTTCATTGTAACACAGGAAGAAGTACTAACTGGTTCCGGGGTGGATTTACCGATAAAATAAACTTTTCAGGGCAAAACAGCTAAAGTAAGAGACATTTTACAACTACAGTGTGATGAACCGATTTGGGTTTTTGCTGTTCTTTTGGGTTATTTCTCACCAATGCTTTGATTTTAGAGAGTTTTGATGGATATGTTTAGAATCTGTGGACTGTCTGCTTCCGTTTGAGGGGTTGTTTGTGCATTTTGCATAAAGTGCCGAAGCGCTGGAGCCAGAAATGTGGCGAGTGGGTTGACGTGGTGGCGCTATATCGATGTCAGTAGTTGATAATTCATTTAGTTGATGTTTGGGTTGTGTTTGGGGCATTTAAATATGGCTGATATACTCTTGTAGCCCAGGTTCTGCTGTTTAATTTGATGTGCAGCATCACTGTATTCTTTCATGATGAGTGCACTGTTTCACACTATTTCTTTGTGTGAACCCCGAGAGGCCCCCAATTGCTTAAGGGGTTAACTCAGGGAGGTTGAAGTAAAAGAGAATAAAACTGTTTAAAACATGTTAAAAGAGCCAAAAGTTAAGAAGGCTTAAAGTGTGGGAGTGAGTGCAGGATTGAGCTCAAGAACAGACGAGCATGATCACATCTAAACATCTCAGGATCATGTTAGACCCAAATAATTAAAGACACAGGGATGATAGGGGAGGAAAAAGTGCTGTAATGTGGAGGTGTGTGTTCTTAATCAAAGATTTTTCCCTCGAAACGGTTGTAAATATGCCCCTTGAACATGAAAATGTCTGTGTCCGACAAAAGATTCTAAAAATAAGCATCACAATCTTGTTCTCAGGTGCAAAATTGGTATAATAAAGTGTTGTCATCTGCAAACCAAAGAATAAAAGAGCAAAGCGTTGCAAAGAGGATAAAAACAATATACAGATCTGAGAAACATTAGGAAACCATAAAAAATAAAATTCTCGATATCAATACAATAAAATCTAATGCTGTGTTTGCATCACATTGTGATGTTAGAGAACCATTTTTATCTTGTCAAAGTTACTTCAATCATCAGTCACAGTCTGTAAAAACATCATCAGACTTTCTTCAACAGTCATTAAAACAGTACATGTGATGTGTGGTTCTGTTGGCAAAATTAACCAAATGTCCACTTAAAATAACAATATGTGATCAAAATCACTTTATTCAACATGTTTGGTTTAAAATGTGGCAAAAATGAACTATTTGCACCAGATTCAGTAAAAAGCTAAAATTGTGTGCTCCTCAACACAGCCAAGAAACCAGCAGTGTCTTATTTATTTATGTATTTATGTATGTATTTTGTTAGTTAGTTAGTTAGTTAGTTAGTTAGTTAGTTGCCATGGTGGTGGCAGCGCACATAGACACAGCTGCCCCTTCAGGAGAAAGTGAACGTTTTGAGTGTCTTGTCTTTCCCAGACGTTTATTCCGCAAAACTTGCAGCCGGGAGACTTTTCTGGACGTCAGGACATTGAACTGGAATTGCGGCGACTGGTTGTGTTTGATCTCGCCTGTACTACTGTGTATGTACAGCAAAACGACAATAAACTTGATTTGATTTATGGCATCGTAATTGTGTCGTACTGTAGACTGAGTTCTCTCTACTTCTAGTCACGGTTGTGTTGTTTCCACTGAGGTGCAGGACTTTATAGTGCAGTGAAAAACGAGCCCACAGTGAGTGAAAATGTAACCGGAGAAGAAAAAAACACTCAGAAACTGCATGGAGTTTAGAGTTAAAGACATAATCTTAATCAGGACATTTATTTCTTTAAACATAAGTTGATTAAAACGGCCAAACTTGTCACTGATTAATATCTCAAACACACAGCAATAACAACAGCAACATCATATCTGTAAAACAAAGTCTTTGATTAGGAGGAGGGCTTGAGCAATCAGTGTTCTTTATCACAGCTAGGTCTTGCCTTTAAGACTTCAAAATACTCAGAGGGTCTGTAGCTGTAACATGCTTTGACAGTCCTCCTTACAAGCACTCCTGCATACTAAATGTCAACAAGCCAAGAGAAGCTGCAGGGGTCCACATATATCATGCAATGTCACTACGGAGCTCAGTAATCTATTTATAATGAGTAAAAAACTCACCGCTATCACGTCTCACCAGGGCCCTCCATGCAAAGCGACGACTCACAAGCTGCTAATCAGCCGTGCCAAAGCCAAGTAAGAAACAATGACAAGATCAATGCTCCACATATCAGCCCCTCTTCCGCTCTGAACATCAGGGAACAGCAAGGTTTAGCCTGCAGCTCTCCTGCTGTTGAAACAAGAAGTGCAAAAGAAGAAGAAACTCCCTGATTCTCTTAGAAGTCCGAGCAACACAGGAGCCTCTTGTAAATATTCTCTTTGATCTGGCCAGCCTGGCACAGGTTGACTTAGATCCAAGCGGGCATTAGACGACAAAGGGATCCGAGTGAGGACAAGCCACATTCATGCCGAGCTCTGAGGAGGCCAGCTGATCTCACCATCTGGCCTTCCTCAACAGGCTGGTGCTCCTTGGAAAGACGCTCGATTGATCTGCGGCGGAGAGGGGAGAGTTAGCCGCATGACAGTAGCTGCTGCTCGGGTGCGAATACGTGACACAGACCTGCAGCAGGTTTTTGGTGAATACGCTGTTTTCAAGGATTACATCAGCTGGAGATGATGATCCTCTTGTAACTGTGTGCATCTGTGTTTTAGTTAACAGGCTTCGTGATTCAATGTTGACTCGTCACAGTTTGCTAATCTGGAGAAAATGCTTTAGGCTAAAAGGTTTGAGTAAAACTAATGACTGACGTGCAGTTTGTAAAAATCCTTTATTAGTACTGTAATAAACATGTATACGAACACATGATCGAACATCTGAGACTGCATGGTAAACCTGCAGTGCAGAGCTTTTGGCTCCCCCTTCTGGCAGCTCTCCCTTTTCAACTGTTATCTTCCTCTGAGCGTCAGGTTTACATCTTTATCTGGAGCATCAGATACTTTTCTTGCTCGGTGGTTTCCGCATCACGCGCCATCTCATTCCTATTTGGTCTTTGTCGCTATGGCGACTCCCGTCTTGCTCTTGCATCGCTACAGGTGTACCAGCACAGGATGACGCCACAGAAACCAGCCCTGCATTCCAAATCGCATAACTTCTTTTTTTTTTCCATTTCATTACAGCTGCCCTTTTAAAGTACACACTGTTGCATGCAGTACAATCATGTTTTGCCTTAAACTTTGACCACCTTCCTCAGTGAAAGCAGTCTGTACACTAGCTTAAGCTTGTTACTCAACCAAGGCACGGTGACATATGGGATGAATCTTCCACTGCACAGAGGGTTTTGGGTCAGAATGGCCAGAAAAGCGATGCTGGCTCACATACTGCAAACAACTATATGTAGGAGGACATTCTGGTGTGTTTGGCATACTGCATTTGACACACTGTGTATGGGGACACACTAAATCTTCTTCTGGCATGCTATATAGTATACATATTGGAACTCACCCAAGATTTAAAACTGTGAGAGATTCATCTGCTGCTGACAGGCTAAATCCGGATTGTGTAGCAGATGTTTATTTACATGAAAAAAAATCCAGCGCTAGCTTTAAGTAGCTACCATCAAAGTCTTAAAAACATAAGTAAAAATGTTTTCTTGTTTTTGATAATCATTGTTTCTAATTCATGCAGTTATTCATAAACTGTATATAAAGTATTGGTGTAGCCTTCAGGTCTGAAAGGTGAAGCTAATGCAGAGGTGCCATAAACAGCCAGCAGGGGGCGACTCCTCTGGATATTGAATTCTATTAGAAAATGAGCCCACTCTCCTTTGATTTACTACCTCAGCAAACATTTAACTAATACATTTATGGTTTCAATCATTAATTTCAAGCCTCCGTTATAACAGCATGAGGTACATTTTGTCATCTACGTCCAGTCTAGAGTAAAGTAGACGAGGGCGTGGCTTCCTTGTGATTGACAAGTAACTACCACATGGGTTGAGTTCTTCGTGAGATCCATCCATCCATCCATGATCTATACATCACTTTATCCTCACTAGGGTCATGGGGGGCTGGAGTCTATCCCAGCCGACTCAGGGTGAAGGCAGGGGACACCCTGGACAGGTCACCAGTCTATCACAGGGCCACACTTAGAGACTACAAGTTCATGCTTAATAATTGTGTTAAAATATTTGTACTGTAAATGTCTACATTACCATTTACAATAATTGGAACAGTGTATGCATGTGTGTACTAGAAAGTCATGTGATAAATAAAGATACAGTCGTAATTGAAATGTATTTTCTGCACCGTGTGTAAATTGTTCTTTTCGCTGGATCAGGGACTGGTCGGTACGATTCTGAACCTACAGCAGTTCAGTGGCGAGCCAAGCGATCGACAGCGGACAGAGATCGGGATCCACACCAAAGACCACAGTCATCTACTCACTCCCCTTTGACAAAGATAAGAAGGTTCACTATAAAACCTAACCGGGTAGTAGAACAAACAGACATATGACAAAACACAGGATTGAACCCCATCTTCTGATATAGAAGAAAGGACACTTTCACTGAGCTTTATCTCTTTGTTTTATTTTATTTTATTTTATTTGAAAGAGCTCTGTTTTGCTTAATAAAAGGATCGCTGTTCAACTTCCAGTCAGAGTCCAACTTTCTGAACCTCGAGGAAACGTGGGTTGTTCTCTTACATTGAGGTTCAAGGCGCTACATACAGTATGTTGCATAAACAAACAAAAACTTAGCTCAAGTTTAAAATCCATCCATCCATCCATCATCTATACACCACTTAATCCTCACTAGGGTCATGGGGGGCTGGAGTCTATCCCAGCTGACTCAGGGTGAAGGCAGGGGACACCCTGGACAGGTCACCAGTCTATCACAGGGCCACACTTAGAGACAGACAACCAAGCACACTCACATTCACACCTACGGACAATTTAGAATCACCAATTAACCTCAACATGTTTTTGGACTGTGTGGGAGGAAGCCGGAGAACCCGGAGAGAACCCACGCTGCGCGGGGAGAACATGGAGACTCCACACAGAAAGATCCTGGTGCCCCCACCAAAACTTGAAGCTTCAAAACAGGAATCCACAAACAAACGAGTGACGTCACAGAATCTGTCTCAAAACAACATGTACATACAGTAGTTTACATGTTTGTTTTTTTCTTGTAGGCAGCATTGTTTTTGTTCATGCTGGGGTTTTTTTTAGTGTTTATTTGCTTTAGTTTGGTTTAATTTCCTTTACTGAGTGCTTTGTGTATGACATGTATATTTCTGGTAGACCTTATCGTAGTATGTCTTGGCTGCATGCCTTTCATGGAACTGTTTAATTAAGACGCCCTCCCCCATTTTGTTGCATAAAACATCCGGTGTAGCTGTCTGTGCTGTAGCAGTAGGCTGTCCAGGCAGTGGGTAGTTAAGAGGGAAGTTCCTCTCACCAACACTTGCATGCCCCTTAATTGCATGTTTACTGTGTTTATTTTTGCACTTCCTACACTATTTCCAGTCTCTTGTTGCTTTTATTCTTTATTTCTTTGGTTTGCAGTGTATGTGAGTGTAGAACACAGGCAACAGGATGTATGCTGTCTGGTATTTTCTGTTTTGTTTTATGATTAATTGGGATACATTTATTAAATTGTCAGCTTTAAATTGTTACATATCTTTTTTGTATTTATATTTTCCATTGTAAACTGTGAAATGTTGGGAAAATTCATTGTTTTTACTCATATTCTCTTCATCTTTATGTGTAAAATAGCAGATCTGGGATTTTGTTGATGTATGAAATGGGATGTTGAAGGATTTAGGACTTACCAACAGCGGCATTAAGGTGAAGGAATTCAAATATAGTTATTTAATGGACGGTTAGAGGTAGGGAAATATGTTTCAGTGGAAAACACAATTAAAAGGGACAGTGTGGGAAAGATTGTGGTTATTTGTATACAAAAAAAACATGTTTGCAGGTCTGAGATTGAGAGTTCTTGTGCACATTGTGAGATTTGAACCCATCGAATATGAATGTCAGTGCATGGGATGCTGGACGACGGATTTCAGGCTGAAGGAGACTTTGTTACTGATGGAAAAGTTTACATCTTCATCTCCTGCTTCAGCAGCAATTTTAGTTGTCTAGATTGTTGTCTGCAAGTGTGTAAGGTGCAGACTTTCAGCAGTTCAAACTCATTTTAAAGGAGCACAGCTTTTATTATGAAGAAGTTTATGTTGTAGCTGCGGCTCCTACAGTTTGCTGGGGATTGAGTTATGTACTGAAACCACAAAATACCTGCTGCTGTTTTGCCCTCCAACCTCTTTTCTAAGAGAGTTCTGTGTAGGTCATTTTAGAGCTGTTTAAAAATGAATATGTTGCCCTCTCCAAAGGGAATTTCCCTTGTCTTTATCTTGTAGTTCATGGACCAGCTGACAGCTACCAAGCTGCTTCTCTCTTCTCACATGCAGGAAGGTGACTGATGCATATTTTATGTGTTGATCAGAATTTCAGTTCTCTTCCTACCAAGAGTGAGTCAGGGTGCATGAGGTGTAACATGTGTGGGCATGTGCATGTATCAGAGTGCAGATGAAGAACTGAAGGAAAGACCAATAATAAGTGTCCAACAAATTACAGCATGTTAATTTTGGAGATATAAACAGGTAGCAAGATTAATACTAAGATTATTTTATTATATTTCTCATTTGGTGTTATGACAATGGTGGTGCAAAGCACTGCTTCACACATCAGAACAAAATCCTACATAGGTGCTCAACTGGGTTGACTGAGAGGCAAAGGCCATATCATATGATTCACCTCATTTTCATGCTCATCACACCATTCCCCCATGGCCCCTTGTGCATCAGCGGAGGCATTGTCATCCTGAAAGAGACCTCTCCGATCAGAATAGAAATGAATCACCACAGGATAAAGGTGATAACTCAGAACAACACTGTATTGATTTGTAGTGACCCTTCCATCTAAGGGCACAAGTGGACCCAAACCATGCCAGCAAATTGGCCCCAACACTATAACATTGTGTAGGGGTAAAGGATTCAAATTCTTTCTAGAGGTTGCCAGTTTTAATCAATGGATGCATCGTATGGGCTGCAAAAGCAGCTCTTCCATTTGCCATTGAGATACAGGAACAGAATCTTTGTCAATCCAGACTTGCCTTAACACCAGAGGTCATTAAACATCACAGAAGACTTTGTCATGATGCCATTTTACTAGCCAAACCCCCACAATGCTCTCTGCTTGTCAACACAGAACTGTCCTCTGGTTGCTACACTATTAAACAGTGAGAGGCTCCACCTGATGGTGCAACCAGGTATTACAGCTAATATACAACACTGGCAGTATTATTTATCGAGGAAAACGCTAACAGATCAGTTCGGTAGACACTTAATATCGAATCACTTGAATTGGATCGGAGGCAAACAAAACTTGATCCCGACAGGTTAGTACTCATCACCGTTCCACCAACCTTTAATGAGCTCATACAAATTTACAGGTTCATATTTTTACTTTGATAGACTGGTGACCTGTCCACAGTGTCCCTTGTCTTCGCCCTAAGTCCACTGGGATAGGCTCCAGAACCCCCACAACCCTAGTGAGGATTGAGCGGTGTATAGATAATGGATGGATGGATGAATTTTTGCTTTAGGGGTCTAATGAAATGTGTTTATATACTTTAATGTTCAAAAATAACGTTTTCTTTTCTCAGACTGTGCTGCGGCAGTTTTTCTGTTCAAGTATAAAGCAACATATCATAGTTCCTTCTTTTTTATATACATATATTTTAATGCTCTGTTTTCCACCCAACTAAGGACATGTAGAAAAAATATTAGTTTTGTATTTTTTAGCTATTTGATATTGGACATCCAATGGATTTCCAATTTTTTTTTAAACTGGGATATTTGCCAGGAATGCAGATATTTCACTTGACTAATTTCTAAATTATACAATGTTCTTAAATGACAACACTACACCACCAGCAGCATCCCTGCACTGGCTACCTGTTAAATACAGAGTGGGTTTTAGGATTATTTTATTTATTTATAAATCCATGCATGGGTCGGCTTGAACTGGATTTGATCTGACTTGATCCAGAAGGCAGTCTGGACTTATGCATTCTGCATATTTCCACCACTGCATGGTTGCCTGTCAGATACGAGTGACAGGATAGCTAGTGAATAAACTTGTGACAAACGTAAAGAATACGGAAACATCGACTGAGAAATCGAGCACTGATTCTAGTCATAACCCTTAGTCCTCCTACCTTCCATGGCATTGCATTCTTCTTAAGCAAGTACAGTGCAAGTAACAGCAGTGTTTGATCTGTTGCAGTGTTTTTTAATACTGCAAGTGAGCTTTCCAAGTGTGGGCGTCTGCTGGAGGCGGAGTAATCCTCCTTGGTCTCGGAATCCAAACAGACCCAACATGAAAGGAAAGTGCAATTACTCAGCCTTATTCCAGATCAATTGGATGCCACCACCAATAAATGTAGAGTTTTTCCTCTTCATTCTGGCTCAGTTGTCTCTTCTGTCTGCAAGGGACCACAGAGGCCTTTTCTTTGTTTCGGGGACACGGTGCGACAGATAGATGAACATAGCAGGCAGGCGCTGATATACGTATCATTCTGACATGCTTGATTTGAATGCACAGTGTATCTCGGTTTCCCCTGACTGCCGAACAGGTGAGGTGACAGCACGTTACAAATCAAATGTTGCCTGAGACAATGTAAGACACTGAACACTGGCAGGAAACACACCTCTGGGGCTTTAGCGTGAACATGATGCATCCTATATTTCAATTACATACAAACTTCATGAATGATTTTATTTCATTTATTGCTTTACATGCTCTTGTCGCATGTCTAAATCCTTTTGATTTATTGACTGTTAACTTCATTGAAGCTGCTATAATCAATATTTTTTCATTATTTTGTGAAGTATGAATCAAAGTATTTATTGTTTGTCTGTAAAAAGTGACACTAATAGAGAATTATTACACAACTCTGTTGTTCCCCACAGCTCAGGGGCATATTTCACACTTTTATCTCCATGTTTTTGTCTAACTGTGTATCAAAGTTGCATATTTTAGAGGTTTTCCCTGAAAAACATGAACATTTCCCCGACCTTAACATGGTTTACATGTACTTCCACACTGATGCTTTCTTTAGATTGTGCGACTCTGTGAAGTCCCTCCTCTCTCTGTTAAAAAATGGCCGGAAAAGTAGAGCCATACTCTGACTGTATTGTTTTTCCAAACTATGGTTAAATACTGTAAAATGTGATGCCTTTTTTGGAAGCAAAAATAAGAATGACCGCTAACGGCAGGCTGCTGTACAGATTGGCAGTATGAAATGAGCAAAACGTTTTCACACAAAAGTTTTTAAAAAGTTTACATTTGATTTAAGCAGCAAAGAATACTATTAATAATTTTACACTGAT
>NW_007578489.1:47532-171831 GCF_000690725.1 Stegastes partitus
CCTGTGATAGACTGGTGACCTGTCCAGGGTGTCCCCTGCCTTCACCCTGAGTCAGCTGGGATAGACTCCAGCCCCCCATGACCCCAGTGAGGATTGAGCGGTATATAGATAATGGATGGATGGATGGACATTAACAAATATCCTGAACGAAACTTCAGCTCAGAATAAGATGCAGAGGTTTGTCTAAATAATGTTACAGGGGCGCTGTGCCCTCTTGCCAAAATGCCAACTGAACCCTAGTAACACTTGGGTCATGTTCTTACATGCTGCTGTACAACATGCAATCTTCACTAAACCGATCTTCTCAGCCATGAAAATATCCTAGCGCTATCACAAGACAACATATCTGATCATCAAAAACGTTACAATGACTTCAGCATATTCCGATTGTGGTAGAAACACGGTTAGACGGTGCAAAAAACGATCGAAATCGCAGAGGCGCCATATTGTTTTGGTGTTAGCTGCTCTCGCAAGATTTCATACAGGTTACATGCAAGGTCAGCTGACCTACACAGCGAGATTTCTAGAGACTGAATGACCTTTCACCCACTGTGTTATACTGAGAAGTTAGTGTACATGTATGATAAGGTCTTACTCCATGACACTGTGTTATACTCAGGTTGGTGTACATGACAGGGTCTTGCTCCCTGACACTGTTACACTGGTTAAAGTACATGTGTGTGTATTATGGTGCAGTACGAGCATGTAAGAGCATTCCAAGTACGAGTACATAGAAGTTTTGCCAATACTAGTATTTGTCATGTTTTCATTTACAGAGTACAGCTGTATTACAATTCTAACCAAACAACAATTGATCAACAGTTGATAATGTCTTGATTTCTGAAGTTTCATGAGTTAAAATCTCTCCCTCAGATAGCCTCAGAATGTCCCATTTAAGCTTCAATTTTTCAAAGGCTTCGCAACCCCCCCAGTCGCGTCGCTCTGTCAACACGATATGCTCCCTCATACAATTTGTTTCTAGAAAAACCCCTGAGATGGTGGACCAGATTCCTCCTACAATTATCAAGGGGGTTAAAATAGGAGTAAATGGGTCTGACACTGCTGTAGTGTGAAGCTGGTGTGAAACTGCTCTACGCTACACAATGACGACTTGTGATATTCGAGTAATTCAGCCACACGTGTTCAAACTTGTAACCAGTTCTGGAGAAGAATAACGATACAGAAAGCTCCACCCTTCAAGCTGACGCGATTGGTTCCTCTGGTTTGTTAGAAATGAAACAGAGAAAGTCTGAATCTGTGTTTTTGACACTGTCAGCAGTACAGTGCAGTTTCAAAGTGGAAATGCTCAGCAGCGACTGTCTGTTTCACTCGTGAGCTTCCACAGTAGTAAAATAAACCATATGGACATGTTATGAAAGTAAAAAAAAAACTTCATTTTCACCGAAGGGGGTCTCTAATATTTCAGTTCGCTCTCATCAGCGTGTTTTCAGCAGCAGCAGGCGGCTGTTTTCAGCAAATGAGCTCTGATTGTACACTCCCTGCCCAGAACCAAACAGGACCCGTTATCAAGCAGCTGCAGAAGCATTTAGCAGCTAAAAAGTGAGATATTTCTCCCAAACAAGCTAAAATCGAGTAATTATTGTACTTATTGGTGCTCTGAGTCTGCCGATGTGTGCAGTGCACCAATTGTTGTCTAAGACGTTCTGTATGAATAGTGAGTCACGTCACATTAATATGTCAGAGTTGCAATTACAGCTTGTTTTTGAGGCCTAGAATGACCAAATCTATCAATTAATGCAGGTCTAAGTATTTGTGTACAGTGTTGACTTATATAAACATGGTTTTCTGAATAAGCAGCTCCATTCACAATCCTATTTTAAGTCAGTCAATCTGTCAGCGTAACCACAAAATAAAATGAAGTGAGAAAAAGACACTGAAGGTTTCAACTCTATGGTTACATATGTAACCTTTTCCTATCATATTGCTTAGCGTTAAATTACCATTTTAAATTTAAAATCCGTCAGACTGGCGCGACCGTGACAGCTCATTCATTCTGGGCTGTCACCTTTTAGCTAAATATAGTACAGATCTCTGCCCCGAAGAATCCGTCTGACAGGTGATGAAGGCATATTCTCTGCCACTCAATCAAAGAGGCAGCCGCTGAGAGACCATCCTTTCATAGCACACAATACGTGCTTTCCACTAGATATGTATTTTATTCTGATGATAAGCTTCTCCATATGCACAACGGAAATGAAAACATTTAAATGCGAAGCAGACATTTCCATAACCACGCAAAAAGTCAAGGATTTGAAAGAATTATTTTATTTCACAACAAGTGGAATCTCCAGTTTTCCACTCTGTAACAAACCCGCTCTATATTCTCCTCTCACATCTCCTGCATTCGGATCCTCAAAGACATAATCCGCCTACTCCCTGCACAGCTTATGACAAATCATCCTGATGCATGGCAAATTCCACCAACCTGAGAAGGCTGTGGGCTCCGTGTTCCACCAGTAAAATGTTCTGCTGTAGCTGAGTGCACAGTTTCCTCATTAGGGATGCACTTGATTGCATTTGCCTTCAAAACATTAGTTATAGCAACTAAATGTGTTGTCAGGAAGGGGAATTAGGATTTGGAAAGAAAGATATACAGAACAATTTGGAAAACTCACAACGATGTGACTAAAATAACTATTTAGTTTAGAAAATTATATTGCAGCACCTATAATTATGGAGCTGAAATTAGAGAATTGACTCAAACCATTTATCCAGTTCTGCAGATTTTCCAAATGTTAGACATCTTGAGCTTAAGTCAAAAGTGAGTCATGACTTTAGACTCCATCTCTCCTTGAAGTCAAACAATTAAAAATCACAGTAAGCAGTAAGACAGATGTAGATGACACCTCCAGTTACTTCAATCAGATGGAAAGACGAAAAACATCCAAAGACCCAAAAGCAAAAAAGCTGCAGTTTATGATACATGTAGAATATTTTAGAACATTTTCACTGCTGTACCTGATCATCAGACAGTTCTGTCCAATGGGGAACAGATCCAAACTAAAGGTACACAATCACACAAACTGGGATACGTCACCATGGCAGCTTCTGCTGACCTCCTCATCCTAACTCCGGAGCAGGTTATGTTCCAGATAAAGGACTGACACAAATAAAATATGATGTCAGATTGTAATACTATTGTTCTGGTATACTGTACTGTGTACATAATGTGATTATTTCTTTCAGGTTATTTAGATACTCATGTTGATTAAAAAGGAGTGAATTGATACAGTTCATTACAGTTAGAATAGTAAATATTGATTTAAAAAGCTGTTTGAAAACATAAATACTGCTTAATGAAATAAACAAGTTTAGTTACGTTAAAATACAAGTTCTGATATCAGAACTAAGCTGATATCATTACCTGCCAGTATCTGGCTACACGGGTGACAGTGGAGGAAAAGGGCCATGCCAACAGGGGGCTTTTTTTTTTTTTTTTTCCAACAGAACTACATTTACCAATGAATTTGCATACAGAGAATTAAACAAACGATTTGACTGACGGGCTACAAGGTGGAGCAGTTGGTAGCACTGTTGCCTTGCAGCAAGAAGGTCACCGTATCGCGTCCCGGTGAGGACACCCGGGATCTTTCTGTGTGGAGTCTCCATGTTCTCCCCGTGCAGCGTGGGTTCTCTCCAGGTTCTCCAGCTTCCTCCCACACAGTCCAAAAACATGTTGAGGTTAATTGGTGATTCTAAATTGTCTGTAGGTGTGAATGTGAGTGTGCTTGGTTGTCTGTCTCTAAGTGTAGCCCTGTGATAGACTGGTGACCTGTCCAGGGTGTCCCCTGCCTTCACCCTGAGTCAGCTGGGATAGACTCCAGCCCCCCATGACCCTAGTGAGGATTAAGCGGTGTATAGATAATGGATGGATGGATGGATTTGACTGACATGTCCTTAAAATAATACATGTATTTGACAAATTTAAATTCTATGTTAAATAAAAGATAAACAACTTATAAAATAAATAAATAATAATTAAAGAAATTCATCAAGGGGACAAGAGAAGGAGCATTATTGTTCTTTCTGGAGCAGTTCTTTGAATCTTCACCCAGTTTTATTGCTTTTTTTGTATTTATTTTATTTAATGTTTTAATATGTTCTTCAAAGTCAATAGATAGTTGAATACAATTTGGTTTTATAACTACCAGTCCACATTTGTGAATTTGAAGTATGCCAATTAAAATTTTTTAATTGATTATGAATTCTAATTCTTTATTTTTGTGATTAAAGTATGTTATGACACTTTTATAATCAATTTTGACGTCAATTTCAGTTTTGCACATTATCTAATTATTTATTTGATTCCAACAAACGCCATGCAGCAGGTGGACCAATGCTGCGGTGGATCGGCTGTGACGTCACTCTAGTGGCCGGAGACAGCGGACTTGAACCCGGAAGCTGTACGGTAGGTCACTGACGCTGAGGAGCCTGGATCGGGCCTTGAATTAGACTTCTTAATCCTAGAACACTAATGTTGGGTGATTTTCATTGTGTTGCTGCTGTCTGAGTTGCATGGGTCCTTGGGTAGCTTCAGGCTGCTCACTGATGTCGTTAATGGTGTGTTTGTTTCCCTCCTCCCATCTATGGTTTTTTTCAAGAGGCATGCATTCGGGTGGTTTTCACTCGACGTTAGTGATAGAGGGTAACATATTTTATGGGTGGCATTTACCCAATGTTAGTGTTTGTGTGTTGAAATCAGGCGCTCTTTGCACTTTTCAAGAGAAACAACATTCAGGCCGGCCACATTCTCTGGCCCATTTCATCCACAGCTGTCATCCACAACCTGCTCCAGAGTTAGAATGAGGAGGTCAGCAGAAGCTGCCATGGTGACGTATCCCAGTTTGTGTGATTGTGTACCTTTAGTTTGGATCTTTTCCCCATTGGACAGAACTGTCTGATGATCAGGTACAGCAGTGAAAATATTCTAAAATATTCTACATGTATCATAAACTGCAACTTTTTTGCTTTTGGGTCTTTGGATGTTTTTCGTCTTTCCATCTGATTGAAGTAGCTGGAGGTGTCATCTACATCTGTCTTACTGCTTACTGTGATTTTTAATTGTTTGACTTCAAGGAGAGATGGAGTCTAAAGTCATGATTCACTTTTGATTTAAGCTCAAGGTGTCGAACATTTAGAAAATCTGCAGAACTGGATAAATGGTTGGAGTCAATTCTCTAATTTCAGCTCCATAATTATAGGTGCTGCAATATAATTTTCTAAACTAAATAGTTATTTTAGTCACGTCGTCGTGAGTTTTCCAAATTGTTCTGTATATCTTTCTTTCCAAATCCTAATTCCCCTTCCTGACAACATATTTAGTTGCTATAACTAATGTTTTGAAGGCAAATGCAATCAAGTGCATCCCTAATGAGGAAACTGTGCACTCAGCTACAGCAGAACATTTTACTGGTGGAACACGGAGCCCACAGCCTTCTCAGGTTGGTAGAATTTGCCATGCATCAGGATGATTTGTCATAAGCTGTGCAGGGAGTAGGCGGATCTTTGAGGATCCGTATGCAGGAGATGTGAGAGGAGAATATAGAGCGGGTTTGTTCCAGAGTGGAAAACTGGAGATTCCACTTGTTGTGAAATAAAATAATTCTTTCAAATCCTTGACTTTTTGCGTGGTTATGGAAATGTCTGCTTCGCATTTAAATGTTTTCATTTCCGTTGTGCATATGGAGAAGCTTATCATCAGAATAAAATACACATCTATCTAGGCAGTTCCTTATCCATGTCGAAGAAACATTGCCTGCTGTTCACTGACACTACCTCTACAGCTTCTGTACCTCTTCCAACAATGAGGCCCTTTTTCTTTTGTGGGTTTGTCTCCACATTTCCATCTTCCGCTTGATATTGGAGCCATCCCATTAAAATCTCCTCACTGCTTCTCATAAAAGAGCAGGTATGCTTCTCTCTGCCGTAGTTGACACACAGATTCACCTGTTGTCTCGGTGACACGCTCATCATTGTAGGTGAGCCAACAGTCTGATGTGACATCTGCTTCCTGGGCTTGGTGAGCATTATTTGAGTCACAGATGTAATGTCCACTATCAGCTGTGGGACCCAAATGACTGATAATACTCACCAGAGAGTAACGAGTCCCTGTCTGTATGATGGTGTTTTCAGGATTCACCACCAGCTCCCTTGACAATTCAGTAGGGATGCTGTCCTTCTCCAGGCAGAAGGTTGAAGTGAACCTGAATCTTATGAGCTGGATGATCAAAACATTTGGCAGAGTCAAAAACGACAGCTGCTTTGTTGATTCTCTAACACCACATGAACAGTGAAACTCCAGCTGGCCCTCTTTCAGATACTCCTGCAGGCTCTGGCTCACTGAGTCTGCAGGTACCAGAGAGAGGTTCAGGTACTGCTCCTCTGTCATGGACTGACAACCACAACCCTTGCAGGTCCTGATGTTCAACATTTTAAAGGACATGTGGGCATCGACAGGGCAGGTGTATGTGACACCCATGACAGCTGCTGCCATCTGCAGGTCAAAGGACAGCGATTGTATCATGTTAAGCACACAGCTGAGGAACTCATGGGCGTCCTTTTGACTGTCGTCCTGGAACTCGGAGTTAAAGTCAGTTAAAGTCTTAGCTGCTAACGTTAGCAGCGAAGACGCTAGCGAAAACATTAGCGTCTTAGCTGCTAACGTTCGGCGCAAAGACGTCACGTTAGCGTCTTAGCTGCTAACGTTAGCAGCAAAGACTTTAGCTAACGCAGCTAAGACGACGGTAGAGGACCTGCATCGGCGCTTGTGGTTAAATATTTGCCTGAATACACGTCAGTTAGCCAGGGAGTGTCGCAAAGACTTGTTTCTTCAGTTTCATTTAGTGTGTTGTTTATACTTAAGTAAAAGCTTGAATACATGCATACAGTTTGTGTTACTGTATGAAAATTAGGAGTGAAATTCACTGTGATGCTAGGGACGCAAACTACAATCTTGCCTAGGGCACCACATTGGTCAGGGCCGGCCCTGCATGTTATCCAGTGTTTTAACCCACGGTGGTACTATTGTATCATTGTGATATATGAAAAATTACTTTAGAATGATCGCCAGCTACCGTGCTAACGCTAATCGCGGGTAGCACCGCAAAGCTAGCTCAGCCTCCTGACCAATCATCTGTCTTGAAAATTAACATCAGTATTCATAGAAGACGCTGTGGAGCTCAATGCACAGAAAGTTTAAACTGTAACTTTCTTGAATATTACAGATAATTATGAGTAAAATCCAGAAAAAAAAAACGCATTAATTTGCATGTTAACCATAACAGTGAGGCCAAAACTGTATCAGATGTCTACATCAAAAACCTGAATTTGGATGAATGGTTATTGATTCTTTGGACCTATCTATGTTTGTGATCGGTCACGGTGCCTACACCTTTTCTGTGAATGCGCTCATAGCTCTGTTCAGAAACCCTGGGTAGACTTAATGAGTTCATAACCAGCTTCTTGTGATCACTTTGAATGACTGTGGTTGTTTAGTGCCGCCTAATAATGAAAAGACATCCTGGGTATGTTGATCATGCTTTCTAGTCCAGGCCTGAGCAACTCCTGTGTTCTGTGAACTAAAATTATTGTTTTTGTCAAAGGAGTCTGGTGGCTTTGACTAGTGCAACATTATGGCTCCAGTTCCATCAGAAAGAGCTAACAGCAAAGTAAAGAATGAAAATGTGGATTTTTTGATGTTGCAAACATTCATTTTGCTGCTGACCCATCCACAGCTTTGTTTAGTTTTCATACAGGTACTCCTGTCTGCTTCTCCAAACTGGGGACTCGCTGACCCCCTTCTACTGTAGATAACACACTGACAGTGGATAGGAACGTCATAAAACCCACTTGCCCAAGACTTGAAAACCTGGGAATTTTGGGGAAACAAAAGGACTTTCTCCCATATCTTCCATACCTCACCTTGATTCACCGTAATCTCCTTAAAATCTTAGTAAAATTTAAGAGAGAAAATAAAAACTATTTGCATAAAAAAGATACCCTTAAAGGTTAAGTAAGGATTATTTATTAATTCCTTAGGTATTTACATGAACAGACCTTTTAAGCAGTAGGCAGGTGCTTGGAAGTGCAGCCTCAACTTCCAGTTCATGCTGCGAAGGCTGATTTGCACCTTCACTGGCACAGCTGCAGCTGTAAGCCTAAAGACAGCAAAGATTGCAACAATCAGTGTGAGCGTCAAGGCTGGATTTTATTCTGTTTTGCTCACTGAGGTCGAGAAAAGCTACGAAAACAACAATTTGATCTATTCTCAGCCAGTAAAAATGTTAATATAATGAAATATTCAGCAACATCTGTGCTGAAAAAATGTCTTTTTGAAGCAATGCTGCAACATAACATGCGAGCGCACATAATTATCATGGAGGCAGAGATTTACTGTGGGAGGGGACAACAGCAACATCAAAGGCTTTGCATGCATGCAACGCTCGGATCCTCCATCTTATGCAAATCATCATGCAGGGTTTTACATTTCCAACAGAAAACACACACACACACACACACACACACACAGGAAATCAAGGAATGCAAAGGAGAAGATGTGAGCAGAATCATGTTATGGTTTGGAAGCTGCAGCCGTGTTTCTGGGAGGTAAAAATTAAAATAATGAAATGAAAATACAGTCTCACAATGTTGAAAAAAAGGTTGAAGGAACATCAACAAATACAGACTGGAGATAGAGTCAGGAGTGACCTGGTTTATTGTAAATGTAGGTAGCTGCTTTGATCAAAGATTGACACTTGAAGAGACAGTTTTCAGGCCACGTTAGGCACTTGAGGGAGGTGATGCAACGATAATGACTTATTGAAGACACGCGGCGTGTGCTATCGACTTCTGAAGAACCTACCATGAAATCATGGCTCCCCAAGGCTTTTGTCATTTGCTCATCGTGGTGAAATATTTCAGGATGGCTTTGAAAGCGTTTTATAATATATGCTCCATTCTGGCTGCCAATTCACGTGTGAGTCATGAAGGGATGTTATCATCCTTTCAAAGCCATATAATCACATTTCCTGTGTTTTCTGTTATGTTTCTCGCTGCTAATGTTTCGCCGTCACGAAAACACTCACTGAAAACATATTGCTTGTCTGTTTTTCAAGGTACTGAAATCCCTGTTTAGTAAAAGTGTGATTCAAACAGAACAACAGAGGAGAGGAGCATGGGGTGAGAGCTTGGCTAAAGAGCTGAATGGTACTTACTCTCTGTGGGAGAATTATCTAAAAAATGTTGATGACTTACCCCCTGGCACTTTGTATTAGATTCTACTGAGCGTGCACTGTGTTGGTTCATTGCATATGGGAAAATCTATTGAAGTACTTTAATGGAACTGCTGATGGCTAATAACCAGGAAATAAAGTAGCTTTGTATTGTGTGCAGTGCTGCTGATAGAATGCCATTTCATTTGGACCTCATATTCTTATTTCCAAATAACGGTTTATGTTTTAAAGGGTTTTTTTTAGCAGCCTTCGAGATATTGTTTGTCTTTATCCACTGGTGTATCTTTCATTTCATCTTCTCTTTGGAACTAATGAAGTAATAATCTTCTACCTCATGCTGTCAGTAATTTAAAACAAGACACAAACAAGATTATTACAGACTTTTTGGAAGAGAGACAAGAATCTTTAATCAGTGTGAAATATAAGATGCTGCCAAATCTAAATACCTGTCAGGGATGAGGCATTTAGTTTGGTCCGTTAAAGAGTCCTGAATCCATGTAAAGTTTTTGATCGTTTATTATTTAGAATTATTGTCATTTGTTTGCTTTTATTTTAACTTTAGAGTTGTTCAAGTCTTATGGACCCCCTCAGGTGAAAATTATGTTTTTGACATTGTTAACACGTCCATATGGTGTTTTTCGAAGACATATCATGAGCAAAGCAAGCAGTCTAACAGCATGTTTACTGATGAAAGTCTCAACAACGCAGATTCAGACCTCAAGGGTTTTATTTGTAACAACAGAACTGATCCTGTTATCTTCCCACGTGGGACTTTCTCATCATTATTCTTTCTCAGAGTTAGTGACTGATTCCACCATGTGTGGCTGAATTACTCCAAAGTTTAAACTTGAACTTGTTTACTGTCGAATAGTTTTATAGTGTTTGAGCAGAGTCGTAGGTGAGCTGGTGTGCTCGAGCTGTAGGACGTGGGGGAGAGGTAGAGATAGAGGTGGGGATCTTGACAGAGCTTCATATTCTAGAGCAGGGCTGGGCAATCCTGGTCCTCAAGGGCCACAATCCTGCATGTTTTAGATGTGTCCTTCTTCCAACACACCTGATTCACATGATCAGGATCGTTATCAGGCTTCTGCAGAGCTTGATGATGAGCTGATCATTTGAATCAGGTGTGTTGGAAGAGGGAAACATCTAAAACATGCAGGATTGTGGCCCTCGAGGTCCAGGATTGGACACCCCTGTTCTAGAGGAAGGACAACCAGAGAGGGACTTAAAGCTTCCTGTTGCTCCTCATCCTGTGTATGTGTGTTTAGGTATAAGTCTGTCTCTTTATACCTGCTACAATACTGTATTTAAGATGTGCACAACAAGTTTAACGGTCATGTTTTATCTTAATGGATCAATCTTTATTTCAGTCTTTAAAGGTCATTTTTCTTGACCTGCCTTTAGGAAGCTGTGCAGCCAGTGATCACCTGTAACAACACATACATGCTGTTCTGATGGCATACCGTTCTGTTTGGAGAAAAGCTTTGTGCGTTGTCGTCTGTCACAGTGTCTTTTCAATACCACTACCGACAGACAGACATCACAGTCAGCCATTTTCAAACTCTAGACATATTACCGTCCACTTCATTTGTCTCGACTCCAAAAGCAAAGATGCGCACAACAGGGGGGTGAGAGAAAACTCCTTAAAGGCTTCATGTCAACAAAGTTGCAGACAGAAGCCCCTTACTGCTCCTGCTAACAGTTTAAATGTCTGTTATTACGTTTGTGCTACTGTACGTCGCTGTGTCAGCCGGCTCTAAGTGCAGCATTAGATGAAGCTGAGCGGTGATCCGTGCTGAGAGGAGGCATGGATGACATAATTACAGTAATACGTTACATGAAATCAGCCGAGTGGAAACTCCTGGGTGTGTTTTTACCTTCCTCGTGGCCTCAGCAGGTCAAACTCATTCAGTTTGAATCAGTTTGATGATGATATGCAGGGACAAACTGCAGTCTACATTTAGTGGGGGGGGACTAGTTCACATTAACATGTCTACGGTGCACATTAGTGTAAAACAGCTCTTGTCATCCTGCTATTATTGAGGGCAAAATTCAAGAAGATTTTTAATTGCATCTTCAAGGCTGCAATCACTTCACTCTCTCCCATTTCCTTTGCTGCTCTCCATTGTTGCTGTCATTGCTGTGACTTTTTGTGGCGTTAGCTTTGCAGCCAGTTTTCTGTGAAGAAATCTGAATTTTTTTATCTTGCGCACATCAAATACTTTGAGGGTGTCGATGATTAGAGTTAGAGCAACGCTTTAATAGACGGGGATGCAATTAGTGAGCAGCTTAAGAGTAAGATGTGTCTCTGAGACCAACTTTAGTGAAAAGCAAAACTGAGAATATACAGTAAATACAGTATAAACTACATTTTCTTGCACCCAAAATGCAGCTTTTTTTTCTCTTCTGTTTTTTTTTTTTACATATAAAAGAATCTGTGCCATATCAATGTTTTCAGTATCTGTATTTTCCACTCAACTGTACAATATCAATGTTTTTCTACTGTTGAATAACTCTTTAATAACTTTCTGCATTTAGATGAATCTGTACAGCAGCACTTATGAATATACCTTGTTTTTATTTTAGTCCCTACATTTTGCAATATTTCCTTTGCTGCTGTAACACCGCAAAGTTCCTCACTCTGGGGTAAGTAAAGGATCAGCTTATTGTATCTTAACATGGTGTCAACTGGTTAATAGAGGGGAAAGACAAACAGAGAGTTTTTTTGTTTTTTGGGTGTTTTGTTTTTTAGCATATGTGAAAGGATTTGACATGTCTCACAAAAATAAAAACCCATCTCTCCCTGCAAGCCATCATGGATTCCTCTTAAATAATGTTCAGACATGTTTACGTATACGTCAGAGGAGTCTGAAGAAAATCAGTCTCAAAAGCCAAAACCTGCACATTTGATCAACACTGAGAGAATAGATCTGACTTTTGGACATCTTATTTTACCCTGAAAAAATATTTTACCATCATAATGACAGCCTGTGCAGAGTCTCAGTCATCCAGGTCAGGGTGATTGTTGGCGCTTCAGTGAGGAGCAGCTCAATTTTTCTTTCAGGTTCTTGAAGGAGGGGTGAGAGGTGGAACATCTGCAAAGACCTGAATGAAAAGTCCAGTTCCTTTTTCACTAAAGCTCCTACGAGTGACTACATTTCTGAGCGAAAAAGATAAATTAAAAAAATTCAATAAGAATTCACAAGCAGTACTAACGAGAGGTAAACATTTTGGTGAATTGGGTTAAAACTAAAACCCACTTTTTTTTTTTTTTAAAGAATTGAAAATCAGTTTTGATGCTCCAATATCTGGATAGCTGTGTTTATTTTACCACATAAATAAGACAAAACCAACTACAGAAGCCCAAACAACTAAACTAGCCCAGCAGATCAGATATAGAGTGGTATCTGAAGGTTTTTGTTGTTTGTTTGTTTTTTAACTTTGTCTATATCAACTATTAATCTTCAGCCAAAAGGGCATCAAGTTAATGTTTCACAGTTTGACTAAGAGCCTGCAAACTTGAACCCCTCTCAGCTTCTGTTTCAGATGTCTAACTTCATCAGGCAGTTTAGTTGTTGAGCAAAACACTGAAACCCTAACAGCACCTAGTGATTAGACCTGAACCTTGTGTGGTAGTTTCCTGCCACTGGTGTGTGTGTGTGTTAGTGAATCAGAGGTAAACTGGGAGGCACGTAAGTTATCCACTCAGTCGTAGCTTTGAAATTTAGAGTTGCAAAGTGAGAAGAGCGCTTTCCCATTCTGTATTCAGAGGTCTTGTTCTTTTTAAATATCTTCAAATGACTTTTCCTGATGGTGCACACATTTTCTTTCTTGTCAAGCAGTTTTGTTTATTTCAGCCTTGCTTCTAAGAAGTCATGTTTTGTCCATATCCGTGGCATTGTGTTCAAATCTAAACACTACATTACCCATGAGTCTCAGCAGCTGGTGCTTTTGAGAAGACACCAGGGGGTTTTACTACGGAGAGAGTTTGACACAGCCGGGCTTTCTTTGTGTCAGCCGGCTCAACAAAACCTGAAGCCACAGACAGAGATAATAAGGATGGTGGTTATCAGCCTTCTTTGTCAGCATTTGATGCATCATGTGAACTCTTTTCCTGCACAGAATGGACCGATAGTGTGTTGTTAGTCATAGGAACAGGATGGTGTTATGGTGAGCTGTGAGGAATAAGAAGAAAATAAATAGATGGTGACTACTGGCATTCCTTTTATAAATGATGTAAGAGAGGAACGCAGGCTGGAAATTGTGACTCATGGAAGTTATTTATTTTACTACTCTGTGCAACAACAACAGAGTGAGCCCTTCTCCCATTGGTCACCACAGCCTCAGGCGGGAGAGGCCATTCATTTCCCCATTGGTCAGTTTTGATAACACTCCCACTGTCAGTCAGTACCAGCTGAACATTAGAGCTCCTAAACGTTAAACTTTATTTATTCAGACATGATACTTAACACGAACATTTCGCTCTGACACTGTCCCATAATGAAGGATATGAAGACAACACTTTATCTTTTGGTGAAAGCACAGTGAAACTGATGTTATCGATTGAATATTTTCTATGATAAATACCTTCAGAAAGATCAGTCTTCTAATGTGAACAGTTCATTTGCACAAACAGATAACTCCATCTGCACAAACCTTCAGAAAATCCACTTTTCCATCGTCTACCTGAGACAGTATTAATCAATCTAAAGTTATCTCTATTGTCATGTCATTTCTACTGAGTCAAATCCACTCAACTTAAGTTTGATATTATCTCAAGCAAACAACAAAAAAAATATGTTTTCTGAAAATCTACAAAAATGGAGTTATCTGTTTTTTGTTGTTTTTGCAAATGAACTCTTCATGTGTTATTTTAGCTGCAATGCCAACAGTGTTGAACAAAACTGGCAGCGAGTCAGGACGAAACATGTATTTGTGCATTTTCTGCATCACCAGCTGAATGCATGTGGGTTCCCGTGGCAACGCAAGGCTTATGGTTTGCCTATAGTAACGAAATAAATTCTGTATTCCTTCATCTGAGAATCTACATTGATGATAGAGAATCATCAGGTAAAGATTTGGTAAAAAGGTGGAAGTGGCCACTGGCATTTGTTGTTTTGTATTCATGTTCCGGGGTTGAGCAGTGCGCACCAGAACTGGTATAAAGGCCTGGTGTGTCTTCACACGTCAACTTTCATTGATTGAAGCCAGGAGTTCATTGTGTACATGTGGAAAGCTTTAGACGGTGTGTGGCAACAAACAGTCTTTCATGGGTTGGATTTTGTTGTTTGTTGTTTGTTTTGATGCACATTGATTGTATTTGTATTTTATCATTGATTGTATTTGATCACAGGAAGTGAGCAAACGGAGGCATACCTGTCGCCCATCAAGAATTTGCACCCTTGGCAGACGAAGTGAGGTAATTGTTTGCTATGTTTTTACTTACCATTCAAACTTTATATAATTTAAATGAAATGCAAAATTGTAATTCATATGCTCTCGTTTGATCCTATTTTAACTTTTTTATAATAAAGGAAATTGTTTGTATGTTTTAGTTTCACGGTGCATAGCTGAAATAAAGACGAGATTGAGCACCAGTCGAACTCTACCGCTGTGTTATTGATGCCGAGGGCAGCTACAGTGGGTCTTCTTACAGGTATTGAAATCCTAAACTCTGAACAGAACATCCTTTGGAGCAGGTCAGCTGTGCAGCATGGAGACATTAAAAACGCTGAGTTTAGGCTTAACAAACCTGCTAACCTTTAAGTCTTGCATCGCATACACACTTCTGATGACATTAACATACGACAACAGACTGAGAAATGTGATACTGGATTGAACTTTATCGCGACATTTTCACTGCAGTCCAGGTTGTTGTGAACTTTAAAAGCCTCCTTTTCTAACCATGAGTAGTGAGAGACAGATGTTATTATTTATTCCACTGATCTCTCACTATATCTACATGTTTGTGTTGGTGTGGATGGCCTGCTTATGGGAAACTGTAGCATTTTAATTTTACTGTTTCTATCTTTCAGTTTATTTTCCAGTTCTGTTTTTATTGTTCCATGACAGCTCTCAGTATAAACCTCCACATTATAGCACATATTCAGAGTTTAACATTATTTGACCTTGGAAATAATAATTCCGATGGGTTAAATCTGAATAAATGCCAGTTTTTCACTTAACTGAAAATCAATACAAATGATAGAGGAAAGCAGTAGCCTGGGTTACTGAACAGTTTCCCCTTTGTGAATCTCTTATTCATGCAGTTCATCTTGTCTGTGTGGCACTGAGAGGTGGAATTAGGAAATACGACTATTAAAAAAAACAAGCAAAATCATTCCTAACATTGTGCGACTTATGTTTTAAAATTGGGTTTTTACGTAAATGTCTTTAAATGATCTGAAATCTCTCCAATGTCCATTTCAAAGGTTTGCTTTGCCTCAGTCTGTCAGTGTTACATAAAACACCAACAAACACTGAATGCATGTGGTGTTTTAGCAAACCTCAGAGTGGTTGCACACAAAGGATAAGATTGGACAGAATGCACTTAAAAGAGCACCGCATTGCACCTTGCATAAAATAATGCCTGTTGAACAAAAAAATGGCTTTAAGAGATCAATGTTGACCATCAAATGTGTGTCCAGACTCACCAGAGTGAGCTGTTGTTTGTTAGCAGCATAATAGAAGTGGGAATAAAAGATCATTTCAATCAGAAAGTACTTGAGCTCATAATAGCAGAAAATGAAGTTAACATTACAGCCCTTTAAATTTCCAATAAGCCAGCTCTGATAACTCGTTAAAACTGTGGAATTCAATATCTGATCGTGATACGCCTACAGCTGCTGTCATCAGCTACACAAGCTATGACTTCACTGTGAATAAAATGGTCAGTTGCAGCCCAGTTTTTAAAGCTTCCCAGAACTGTTTCTATTTCATTCACAATGTTTTCTCAGCTATTTAGACTGATCAGACCAAAGCTAAAGTTACATGAGTCAGTAAATAAAAAACATTCTCTCCCTTCTTCCAGCTTGTAGTTGACTCAACACGTACTAAAATTGTCAGCATTATGTTTGTTGCAGGGCTGCAAGGTGGCTCAGTGGTTAGCATCGTTGCCTCGCAGCAAGAAGGTCGCATCCCATTGAGGACACCCGGGACCTTTCTGCATGGAGTTTGCATGTTCTCCCCGTGCAGCATGGGTTCTCTCCGGGTTCTCCGGCTACCTCCCACAAGTCCAAAAACATCCATCCATTATCTATACACCGCTTAATCCTCACTAGGGTCGTGGGGGGGGCTGGAGCCTATCCCAGCCGACTTAGGGCGAAGGCAGGGGACACCCTGGACAGGTCACCAGTCTATCGCAGGGCCACACTTAGAGACAGACAACCAAGCACACTCACATTCACACCTACAGACAACCTAGAATCACCAATTAACCTTAACATGTTTTTGGACTGTGTGGGAGGAAGCCGGAGAACCCGGAGAGAACCCATGCTGCACGGGGAGAACATGCAAACTCCACGCAGAAAGATTCCGGTGCCCCCACCGGGACGCGAACCGTCAACCTTCTTGCTGCGAGGCAACAGTGCTACCAACTGCAGCCCGTCCAAAAACATGTTGAGGTTAATTGGTGATTCTAAATTGTCCGTAGGTGTGAATGTGAGTGTGCTTGGTTGTCTGTCTCTAAGTGTAGCCCTGTGATAGACTGGTGACCTGTCCAGGGTGTCAGCTGGGATGGACTCCAGCCCCCCATGACCCTAGTGAGGATTAAGTGGTGGATAGATAATGGATGGATGGATGTTTGTTGCACTAGTGTATTTCTAATATTTTTTTCGGCGTGTGCTTAATTTTTCTCCTGCACTGACGTAACTTTTTCCATAAACTTTCATGCTAATTTACATCGACAGACTCTTTCTCCAAACTGATTAGGTAACTTGCAACATCCCAGCAAACAGCTCGCAGTGTTTTCCTAACTCGACGTACATAACCAGTGGAATTGTGGGAGTGGGTGCTGGCTGGTTGGAGGCTCGCGATGCACAGGTCAGCTTATTTTCCATTTGATTCCAAGTGGTTGCTATGCAACAACACGATCAGGCGCCTGAAGATCCAAAGTAAACAGGCTTTATTCTGTCTTTTCAATGATAACTCTGAAATGACATGCTGAGCCAAAAGCAGCTGAAAGCCTCATTCAATACACTGAGAGCTTCAGATGCTGTGTCATCTTCCGTGTATTTACTGGAGGGTCTCTGGTAAACATCTCAGGATAGCAAGAGAATTAGTTCTCAGCTAAGAGCTCCAAGTCCACTGTTTCCCTGTATCGATGCAGAATTTCAAGTAGCTCAGCATTAGAGGGATATTCACACAATGAAAGATGACGTTCACATCAGCACTCCACAAGTCTGAAAACTTATCTGCATATAATTACATTAAGACTCGTGGAGAAGGCGTCTTTCTATCATTCAACTAAATCAAACTGGACACTTTAATGGAATTTCCCTTTAACTCTCATCCATCTTTTAACTTTTCTTTTAATCCAAGTGACACGTTGATACATAAGCCACCACCTGCCTGCCTTCGGGAAACATTAAAAACTCACTGCAAAAATCTAAATCCACCAAACTCTACCTGCAGCGTGTGTGTAGGTGTGACAAATAAAAGCCAGTGATGCATTGAAGGGGTTATGATAAATAGCCACAGGTGTTAATGAATGCGTTCCATTGATAGCTACAGGGCCACTAATTCCTTTGAAGCATCCAGAGCGAGAGCATTTCCATTCACAACCTATTTACAGCCTGTGCTGTTTGGATGCAGGGAGGCTGAATGAGTCATAGCGTGTGCTTTGAGGGGAGGAAAGGTTTCTTTACATTTGTGATTCTTGTGAAAATCAGAAATGAAGTATATTTCCCACAAATTATGAATTATGATGCCTGAAGATAATCTTTTTTAAAATAACTTTTCCTCCCTGTCAGTGGTTCATGAGTAGAGGAGAAAGTACTGCAAATAAATTACAGACAGATCAATCAAAATGTTAAAACCCTCAACGGGTGAAGTGAATTACATTGATTATCTGGTTACAGTGGCACCTGTCGGTGGTTGGGATAAATCAGGCAGCAGGTGAACAGTCAGCTCTTGAAGTTGATGCGTTGAAAGCAGGAAAAATGGGCAACGTGAGGATCTGAAAGACTTTGACAAACTGTGAGGGTTAGACGGCCGGTTCTCCAAAACAACAGGTCTTGTTAGGTGTCACTAGTATGCAGCACTTAGTAGTAACAGTCGTCCAAGGAAGGGCAACTGGTAAACAGGGCCGTGGACACTCAAGGCTCATTGATGTGCGTGGAGAGTGGCGGCTGTATTTTATGGTCAAACACCACAACAGGGCTCCTGTAGCACAAACTTACTGCAGACTGATCAGAATGTCCACACTGGCCTCTGTCCACCGTGGAAAGCACCTTCAAAAGACACTTGAGAATCAGAAGAGGACCACGAAGCCATTAAAGGTGCCCTGGTCTGATGAAACAAGTTTTCTTCTGCATCATGTGGGTGTGTGTGTCATTTACCTGTGAAAGTGTTTTGATCTACAACAGACTGACATTTGCTTCATTATCAAGGTCAGGAATAATAATTACACCCTGACCTGAGAAAGTGATCAGCAGGGTCAAATCTACTGAATGTAAGAGATGTGGAACTGTGTTCATAGAGAACTTAGGTACGTGATGAACAAAAACTGGAATTGACAGTTGTGATGATTAAAAAACTAGTGTGTGTTGTAAAACAAGTCAATAATTATCTATTTTTATTTGTTAAATAAACTAGGATTTGCCACAATTTCATTTTTTTTTAAAAGTCAAATTGAGTTATTGCCCAACACGAGGCAACAAAACCAAAAATATTGGTGGAAAACTCCCAGAAATAACAGATATCAATCAGGGTATAAAGAAATGTGGATTTTCAACTTAGAATCAGTGTCTGTGTTCATGAGCCATTTGCTGCATTTTCCTTAAATTAAAGTAAATGTAGGACTTGCACCTGACTCTGCCTTACTTCAAGTTGTCCTTTGTTGGTTTGGTATTAGCTAAGATTATAGAACATATTTATAGTTCATTAGTAGATTAAGTGTTGTGAAAGACGTGAAGATTTATTTTTTTTATTTTTTTTAATATATTTTTTTGGGGCTTTTGCCTTTATTTAGTGCAGTGGAGAGAGACAGGAAAGGGGGGAGAAGAGTGAGGGAGAGACCTGCAGCAAAGGGCCATGAGCGGGACTCGAACTCACAACCGCTGCGTCGGGGACTGTAGCCCCTGTTCATGGGTCACCCGCTCAAACAGGTGAGCTATACGGGCGCCCTGACGTGAAGATTTCTGCTGCTTTTAAAGAAAGTTTTCTGGAACCGAAGAGATGGCAGCAGCGTGTATAATGTGAAGAATTCAAGTCAGCTGTTGGGTAGCTTTGAGTTCTGCATTGATGTTAATGTTACCTTGTCGCCTACCTGAACATTGTCATAGATCCCGTACACCCAGTCACTGCAGTGGTATACACTGATGGAAGTGACCTCTTTCAGCAGGATAATGCTCCCTGCTTCACTGCAAACATCACTCAGTATTGACAAAGAGGTGAAGGTGTTGACTTGGCCTCCAAAGTCCCCAGATCTCAATGTAGTGGAGCGTCTGTGGGATGTGCTGGAAAAATGAGTCCAATCCATGGAAGCTCCAAATCCTTAGATCTGCTGCTAACGTCTGCCTGATACCACAACACACCTTCAGTGGAGTCTGTGGAGTCCAGAACTATGTGGTTCGGAGCTGTTTTGGCTGCAGGTGGTTTTAATGTTGTGTCTAGATTAAGAGGATTTCTGCTTTACATACGTAGCTGACTGCAGGCTGCAAGGTGGGGCAGTGATTAGCAGCGTTGCCTCGCAGCACGAAGGTCGCCGGTTCGCATCCTGGCTAGAGCGCCTGGGATCTTTCTGCGTGGAATTTGCATGTTATATTATCCATACGCTGCTTCCATAAGGCTTTCCTCTTCATATCCTTTTTGCCACACATTGAACTATGGTAGCGACCGCATAGTGTGTAAACTCCCTGTATACTCTAATGCATGAAACATTTTAATTTCCCATTTTAGCTGTGAATGCCCACAGGTGCAAATGAATAGCTCTTAGTTGCCGACAGCAGTGCCGCCATTCTCTCTGCCTGAATGAGAATATATCTGCCAATTACAACCCATCTCCTGCCCTTGTGTTTGCACTCAATTCTCTGCTGCAGATTCCGCTATTCATCTAAAGTCTGTGTTTGTGAGAAAAGAAGGTGCATGGAAAGGAGATTTTAATAAATAAATAAATAGAAAGCTCCTCAGAGGCTGCAGCACCATCGGGCGATGAGGCAAAGATAGCACTGACTGTAGAAAAGGAGCTAAGCACTCGGAGGCAAACTGTGAAGAGCGTGATAACGTGCATGTAAACTGCAAATACAGTAGCTGCAGCTGAGAGCTCAATCCACGGAAGTCAGTCAGGGCCCGAAGAAACAATCTGTCTGATGTGGTGGATGTCCTGAGGAGTTCGGTGACATTACAGCTAATTGGTTAAAACTCGATCTTCTTTCAAGCACAGCTGCCACTTAAGTTATTGAACGCCTTAAGCTCTTTGAAAACAGTGGCGGTTGTAGTTGTCGACAACTGGAAGCTGCCAACAGTACAGACCGATTATAAGATAATGGGCTCTGCTTAAAAACTAAAGATTTGAGAGGTGGGATAGTTGAATGAGGTGGGACAGTTGAAGTCATTTTTCAGAGTTTGTTGAGTCACACTTGCTTCCACAAAAGTGTTTCTTAAAGTTAAGATAATGTAAATATGTACATATACAGTGTAAAGAATGAAATCAGGCTGGGGTAGAATCTACAGAAGATAAAGCAGTGTGTAGAAAATGGATAGATGGAGGAACATTGTCAATAAAATGTGAAAAGTCATGGAATCTCATGCCATTTATGTGAATGGAGGTTCGTGAAGATGTCATTCTACCCTGCAACATATACCAGTTTCTTCTGGGGGATCCCAAGATGTTTCCAGGCCAGATGAGATACATCATTGCTCCAGTGAGTTCCACAGTAGAGGCAACTCATTTTGGTAACTGCAGTCTCGTTCTTTTGATCACTACCCTGATGTCATGACTGTAGGTGAGGGCTTAGACATAGAGCGACTGGTAAGTTGAAACCTTTGCTTTTCGACTCAGCTCTGTCTTCTCAATGACGGTCCGGTACAACATCCACGGCACTGCTGATGTTGCACCAATCTGTCTGTCCACCTGATACGACCCGGCTGTCTAGGGTAGGCGAGGAATAATAAAAGCAGACGGTTGACCCGGAGTCTCAGAGTGATCAGCTGTGATTTATTGGAGGGAGGGAGGATTGAGTTCTTTTATCACAGCACACACACACAAAGAAAAGCCAGGGGGTTAAAGGCTGAGTGAGTGCTACTCACATTAACAAAATAAATAACCAAAAGCAAATTTGTTGAAGCTGAAATCCTTTACAGGGTCAAACGACCACAAACAAAATAATAAAGAAAAACCTAGAACAAAACCGAAATACACGCAGAGTAGCACTCCTAAGCTACATGAAGCTAAACGCTAACATGTTCCACTGCCCAGTAACTCCTATCCTAACCTTTACCCCTCACCTGTAGCAACCCCACCAAATCTTTATCGCACACACTTTTCGAATTGAAGCACCTAGGTGCAAGCTCAACCGCTCCGTGAAGAACCGCCACCGAAGGCCGGATTAATAGATCTTTAAAAAGCTAAAGGCACAACTTGATTGGATGCCATATCACCATCTGCTTCCAATCCAGCTTAAAGTCCAGAGAGTAGGCGGGACACAACCACGGAGGCAGGGAGGACCGTAGTGGTATGAAAAAAACCATAGACTGTATAAAAGATGGACGTAGCAACCGGCCCTGAAAAATGAAGCCAACCCGGAAGTGTCAAAAACCTGCAATATCACTACGTCCGCTAGCTGCTGGCTCCAAAAAGCCCTGGCTCCCATAGACTTGCATAGAAATACCGCATTCCTACAGCTCAGGATTTTTTTCTTATTAGTTTTCAGAATCAAATCCAGAGATCAGGTGGCCAATCTGAAAATAAATCAATACTGAATTTTTAAAAAATCATCAAAATTTTGCGGGGCAAGGGGCGTGGCTGGCTTGATTGACAGTCGGCAGCGACGATGCAGATGAAGCGAGCAGAAGGCGGTAAATGTGGGCGGGGCAGAGAGGACCCGCCTCTCAATCCGTCTGACCAATCACTGCTCCTATGGCTCCGCCCCCCTCCAACGATTTTTGCATCACTGGCTCCAAAAATCCAAGATGTCAACCAGGAAGTAGCAAAACCCTGGCTTCATTTTCTCAATGCAGAAACCAACGGGTGACGTCATGGTAGCTACGTCCATCTTTTATACAGTCGATGGAAAAAACGGAGGACAGAGAAGGAGCGCAGCAGCCCAGGGAGGCAACACCACCTCACTGTCCATTTTTCCATCAGTCCTGAACAAACTCTTAACACACTAAACTCTCTGGCTCGGGACAGAAACTCACCACTTTAAGGTGTGAGGGAAAACTTGGCATTTGATAGATCAGAGTACAAAAATTAACATTTAAACTTAATTAACATAAAACCCAATCATATTAAACATCTCCATTAAAGGTTCTGCACACCTGTGACACATCAGCAGAATTGACTTTATCTTGTGTTTGCACCAAACCCCAGCAACAGCACTTCAGTCTGAGGCAGCACCGAATAAACTCAGCTGGGCATCACACACTGTAATGGTTATTTGTGTTATCAGGATTTGATTGATTAGGTCCAGTAAAATTTGAAAAGTCCTTAAAAATTAATGTCAATTATGTAAATGGAGGGCAGCACCAAGTCAGTCAGGATTGTAGTGCTTAAACGGTAGAGACTCAACACAAAAGCCTTAGAAATGTGTCATTCCCTCCACCTGCTCCACCAGCCTTCAACCTGAGCTGAGGTCTAATTATCCCCAGATGAAAATGTATAAATTGATGTGCACAGCATTCCCAATAAATAACTTCACATAACTGCCACTCTGTGAAGGAAAACTGCTGATTTATGTTGTGTTTTCAGTTTTTCAGACGGATGTTTATTCTTTCAGAGTCTTCTCAATGTGAACTGTTAAAGACCCCCTCCAGTGAAAAGTGATGTGTGTTTTTTTATATGCTAGACAACACATTGTTAGCTAAATAAGCAGTCAGCACCATAGCTGGGTATTTCTACCTTGAAGATCGACGGTAGTGGTATAAGTCTCAGAAAGACAGGTTTGGATTTGTGGGGTAAAAATCTAAAGAACCAAGGAAACGACTAAAGAGCTATATGTGTAAACCAGGACAAAGTCATTTCCATGAAAAAAAAACTTATAATAACTTCTATTTAGATACACAGAGATGAGTTTTTAGGGGTTAAATCAATAACCACAGAGGGACTTTATTAGTTATTTTGACACATACTGCTTTCCCTCTCAGCAAAGTTCTGGCTCTGGAACTCTTTCTGTTTAACTATCAGGGTGGCATCTAGCAAACCAGCCCATATATCCAGCAGTTTGTTGCAGAACTATAAAACAATGAACTTTTTTAAAGCAAATGTAGGTCAGTGAACAAAAACACAAAAAAACAAAAACGAAGTGAGGTTTACCTGCAAACCTTTAGGACCTTGTTTAAAATATTCACTTAAGTCCAACAGAAGCCAGTTGTGTATTTTACATAAACGTAGACATGCTATGTTCCCGACTTTTCTGGTTCACAACCTCTTCGTAAACCTTTTCTGCATAATGGCTTAAATTTAGGTTGGTAAAATGGAACTGATCAGTTCAATGCCTGTACAGAGGCCCTGCTTTAGTGGCCTCTGTGTTAGGAGGAAGCTCCTAAGTTTCAGGAAAATGTGACAAAGGAGGCGGGTTACAATAATAAAGGGGACTTTATTGGGTACAGGAGTGAGGACACCAAGGAAGCTGGAGGGGGAGTGCAGGCACATGCTGGTCTTGTGAGGGAGGTGGAGAGGGTTATCCTGGGGTTTCGTCCAAGGCTCCAGTGAGGGGGAGTCCGTGCTCCGGGGATACTGTGCTCGTGACAGGCGAATCCTTAGGTGGGGGGAGTCGTAGGCTGCTGCAGGTTGTTCACACGAGAAGGCTGGGCTGTTGAAGACGGCAGGCTGAGAAGCTCTGTGGGGGAAGGACAAGAGGCAAGGGTTAGGAGGAACACCAACTAAACTCTAGAACGCTACTGTGGCCGATGTACCGCTCAGGGGAGAATTAATCATCTGGCGCTGAACCACGGGGAGAAGCCGGCTTAAGAGCAGCGCAGAACACAGATGAGGAACAGGTGTGGCGGATGATGAGCGAGCCCTCCTCAGCCATGGCCCCGCCCAGCCTGCAACAAACAATCAAGCACAAAGAGCAGCCAAACGCACACAGGCAGTAGATTTAAAATCCCAACAATCTGGGGTCGAAGCATCTGCTCTGCAGCTTGTTGAGTATCTATCCATGTCAAGAGCAGCAAGAGTCACTCACATATTACAATATTTGAATGAAGTGTCTTCATAGCTCCCAGTTTCCTGCTGAAGGCACTCTCTAAAAATGAAATTAATTTGAACGCAAATCAGCTGCAGTGATCAGGACAAAATAAACTGAAGAAGTCAAAGAAAAGATGTGAACAAAGATAATTGACTGGCAGTGTGTGCAACACAAATTTAGGCAAAAATGTATGAAAGGTTACAGCTGCAGTTGAACACTGCAGGTGTGTATGATTTGTGTTTCTTGACTTCTAGCAAAAATGAGAAAGTCTGGACAAAAATACAAGAAACCACTGGTGTATTCCACACAGAGCGGGTGTGTGTTAATACATCTGTGCTGTGGCCACTGTTCAGGTACAAACCAAATTATAAGTTTATTTGGCTAATCTTATCATATGGTTTGTTTCTGAACGCAGGTTAGATGATTAATACTGTTTTCTCTGTGACTTTGTGTCTTTGGGACGTTGGGAAGTGCCTTTCCTTGTGCTGATTGGTCTCATAGGCTGCACCTGTTACATTCTACTCTCTACATTCAGGAGGACGGCAGCAGGCAGTCGTTTCTAACTTCTCTTGTTTTCCATATATTCCGTCTGTCACATCGCACTGAGGTTTTTCTGATTTGTCTCCAGAGCCTCGCTGTGTAAAAATACCTCCATCTGAGAGTAAATCTGTGAAACATCATCTGCTTCTGTGTGTGTCTCGGCATCTGGGTTCTCACGCTGATGAAAACGTTACACAAGAATAGTCAGAAGCTTGTATTTTTACACACCTGGGGCCTCATTTACAAAGTTCTCTAATCATATTTCACCTTAAAACATGGTTTGTTGAGAGCCCCGTTACATCAGGTAGATATTTGTTCAAACTTGGAATGAAATGAGTTCTGCTTTGTAAGATGTGATGGTTATAATGAAGTGTGACATGTTCAGGAGTGTTTTGTTGTTGTTGTTGTTGTTTTTGCTTGGGGAAGTAAAGCTACACAAAGGATATTGTTTATCACTTATTAAAATAAAGAACAAACACACATTGTTAAGACTGAAGACCACATCTTCAACTGTGACTGTTGTTGTGTTAGAGTGAGTGTTATGACCCTGTGGGCCATCGATGGTGTTTTTGTGTCTGCTGCTTGCTTCTCTACCCAGTGTGTGTGTGCGTGTGTGTGGTTTTTGAGTGAATGGATTAGGAACAGGTGGTGACTCTGGATTGGCTGTCTCGCCTGCTGCCTCGCCTGATTCCAGCCATGCAATTGGTCAGAGGGCGGGTCCATCCACTCTTTGAACAGCCCGCCAGCTGCACTCGTCTCCTCACCTCAGTGCCAGCATGCCATCACGACTGTACTGCAGCAGGATGCAGCAGTAACTTGTTTGTAGTCGTAGCCGTGTGCTACAGGTTCTGTGTCTTTTTGTGACTCTTTGTAAATATTGTAGATAGAGAGCAGAGTAGGAGGGAGAGGCCTTTTTCTTTTAAACACTTTTTCTCCTGTTAGGTAGGTAGTTAAGATATTGTCTTTTATTTGCTTTTTCTATCCGACAGGGAAATCAGGGCTAATGTAGAGAGTGTTTTGTTTGTTTTTTTGGCCTATGTCCTCCTCTTTATTGTAAAAAATAAAAGAAACTGCCCATTTTGATACTTGTCTTGTTGCTGGCCTTCTTTGAGGTGGAAAGACTGGTGTGGAGCAAAATTCATGTTATGCCAAAGGTTCCCCTAGACCGGGGCATAACAGTGAGGTCACATCCCCTGTTAAAATAGAACAACATTTAAATGAGGTTTCATCTCCAAATGTTTTATTGGAGGAAATCAGTATGGAAAAATGCCACATGAATTTTAATGTGGTAAATTTCTATTGAATGAATGTCTTTAAATTGTGTCATGAAAGGCTTTATTGGACTGATCAGAAGCTTTATATTTACAATAAACAAGAACTCAAATATGAAAGCTGGCAAACAAAAATAATTAAGATAATAATCACCCTAAATGAAGCTGCTGAGCATTTTTTCAGCTGATTTTTTATTTTTTTTTGCTTTCACAACTTGGCACAATTAATATTGACTCTTCAACAGCAGATTCTGTTTTACATGACTGGCATCAGTGTTTCATCGTGAGTTATACAGGAATACATGACAGCATTCTGATTACTTTTTCTAGTAACAAGTAATATGAGATATTACAGAATTAACGACACTCAGCTGACATTTTGTCAACTTGTTTAGTAGAGTTAAGGTTAAATTCTACTCCATTTTGTTCTTTTTCTCTCTGTCCCTCTCTTAGCCAGAGTTGGTCACATTGGCAGACCATAGTTCATCTTTATGCGTTTCCGAGGCCCGGTGAAATATGTAACCCCTCTAATGAGTTCTGGGTCTACCCTGGGGTCCCTTCCCAGGCTTGTAACAGATGGCTCCAGTACCCTATGCTCTTGCAGTACCCTCGACAGCAGAGGTTCTCAACTGGTCTCACCCTGGGACCCACATTTTCTTATGATCATTAAGTCGAGACCCAATTCTTTTTAGAATTCAGTATTCAATATATTTTCCTGTGCAACATGCATTTCAGAGCATATAACCCTGCATAGTAACTGGACCATGACAACTGCATTTTTCTACTAGATGTGTAAATTCTTGTATATATTTGTCTTATTATCTTGTTTTATTTTTTATGAATATTTATTGTATTTTATTCTTTTCTTTCTTTAGTTATTTTACTTTATTTTTATTTTATTTTATTTTTTAATTTTCCCATTTCTATTATTCGTGCAAATTCCTAGGGCGACACCAACAGCCGAAACCAAATTCCTTGTATGTTGTGTACATACTTGGCCATTAAAGCTGATTCTGATTCTGATGTACAAAACTGCACAAAATAAAAAAGGCCACAAAACAACATATTTTCACTCCATTTTAAGCAAATTAATCAGAAACTAAGGACGACCATGACAACTGCATGTACAAGAGTGAATAAAATAAATATCAAAACTACTCGAAAATAAAGTTTTGGCCTAATCAGGTCATTAGTTGAAGTCAATGAGACAGTTGGGCACGTGCTCTACTCCTGATTAGAGTTTCAGAGTCTGGGGTGACAGTAGACAACAAACCCTGGATCACCAGTGACCTGAAAGTCCAAGTTCAACAAGAAGAAGAAGAAGGCCTTCAGGTCTGGGGACAATGAGGGAATGAGGAGGTTACAGCATGACCTGAAGGTGGAGCTGAGGAGGGCCAAGGACTCCTACAGGAAGAGGCTGGAGGTCAAACTCGAGCAGAACAACACGAGAGATGTGTGGACTGGAATGAGGGAAATCACTGGCTTCAATGTGAGAGGCAGACAGCCAGTTAGCAGCCCGGACAGACCCAATGAGCTAAACTGTTTCTTTAACAGATTTAGTTCACAGCCCCCAGCTGTGTCCTCCTCCCCCACACACTCTGGCCTCCACACACCCACACTGTGGAAGACCTCCTGTCTGGTTCCTGTCCCCAAGAAGTCGAGGCCCTCTGATCCCAAAGACTACCGACCAATAGCCCTCACATCTCATGTAATGAAGGTGCTGGAGAGGCTGGTCTTGGAACATTTCTATCCGCAGGTGAAATCTCCAGTGCATTCAACACCATCCAGCCACTTTTGCTGAGGGAGAAGCTGCAGACGATGATGGTAGACTCACCCACAGTCTCCTGTGTTACTGACTACCTGACCTCTGTCTGATGTGGTGGTTAGTGACATAGGAGCCCCACAGGGCACTGTGCTCTCTCCATTCCAGTTCACCCTGTACACCTCAGACTTTCAGTACAACTCTGAGTTGGTCCACTTGCAGAAGTTCTCTGATGACTCTACAGTGGTTGGGTGTATACGTGGTGGACGGGATGAGGAGTACAGAGCGCTGGTGAGTGACTTTGTGGAGTGATCTGGGAGGAACCATCTGCTCCTGAATGTGGCCAAGACCAGGGAGATGGTGATGGACTTCAGGAAGAAGAGGACGACCAACAGCCCCTGAACATCCTGGGAGAGGACATTAAAGCGGTGGAGGACTACAAGTACCTGGGCGTCCACATTGACAGCAGACTGAACTGGAAGATCAACACCGAGGCTGTATACAAGAAGGGGATGAGCAGACTCTACTTCCTGAGGAAGCTGAGATCCTTCGGCGCGTGCAGCAAGATGTTGAACATTTTTTTTTATCAGTCTGTTGTTGCCGGTGCAGCGTTCTCTGCTGTAGTCTGCTGGGGAGGCAGCATCGGAGCCAGCGACACCAACAGACTGAACAACCTGATCAGAAAGGCTGGCTCCGTAATCGGCTGCAAACCGGACACCATGGAAGCGGTGGTGGAGATGAGGACTCTGAACAAGCTGTTATCTATTCTGGATAACCCTGACCACCCTCTCCACCCCCTTCTGGACAGGCAGCGGAGCTCCTTCTCAAACAGACTGATTCAGCTCCGCTGTCACAAGGACCGGTACAGGAAGTCTTTCCTGCCCAGAGCAGTAACCCTGTACAACACCTCGCCTCTGTCTGGCAGAGAACATTCTCAGCTCTCTGCTCTGTAACATGCTTTGTTTTTGCACTGTTTTTCAATTTGCACATTTTGTACAGTTAGTTTATTTATCTTTTTATTATTATTATTTTTATTTTTTTTTAAATTGTATTTAACTTTAGCCCTTTCTTGTTGTGATTTGGTGTTTTCTTTTTTTGCTACTGTATCAAAATAATTTCCCAGGTCTGGGATAAATAAAGTATTTCTATTCTATTCTATTCTATTCTATTCTATTCTATTCTATTGGATAGGCATAGACTTCCGAGCCTTCCACTCAGTGGCATATAGTTTCATTCTCAGGGTAAAACTCAAACACATTGGTGCTCAGCCAAGGACTTTTGAGTATCTCCACACCCGCTTGGTGCCTCTCACCCTGGGCAACTCCAGAAAAGGAGAGTCCAGAACCTTTGCTATGCTTGGAAGTGTGCTTAAGCATATCTAGCTATACCTCAACCCCTTTCACCGCACCTTCGGTTCCTTCCCCCAAGGAGTGGTGATGTTCCATGTCCCCAAAACCACTCAGGGGTCAGCACCCCTAGGAGCACACCCTTACCTGCCAACAGGCTTACAATGCACCCAACTACAATGCCTACCGTTGTGGATGGTGGCCCCATTGGGTGCTGGTTCTACGTAGCTTCTTCAGCTGTGCAATTTCTAACTTTATTCATTCGTACTGGAACAAAACTGTCTCCACTGTATGTTACTGAATTCATCTTTGCCACCGGACTCCCACAACGGATGGAACCAACAACCTTTGTATTTGGATTATGTGTTTTAATTTAATTACCCAGTTATTGACCTCTTCAAGTGGAACAAACAACATTATGAAATCAAAGTGTTGTTCATGTCTAACGAGACTTTTGAGTTGCTTGCTCTACATATTAAACTCCAAAGGACCACACATTCAGCTCTCTGAGGTGCTCTGACTTATTTTTGTTGTTTTTTTTTTTACAGAAATCCCAGTGGGTTGCTGCTTTACTTCGTTCTGCACCTGGGTGATTAAACAGCAGCTTAATGGAGCCTCAGGTGATTTCTGATGCTGAGTTTGGGCTGGGAGGAGGCCGTCGCAGGCTTTTGCTCTTCTCAGCACTGATGCCGAGGGAGTGTTTCGCAGCATTCTTTGTGCGTGCTTGAAATCACAGTGAGAGTGAGGTTTCTTTGTTTTTCTCTCCACTTCAGCACAGATTGTTTGTGTATTTCGTTCTCTCAAATTGTAGTGGGGGGAAAATTGCTTCAACTGCTTTCCAAGGAAACCATTTCATCAAAATCTTGACTCTATGTGCCACAAAGGCAACAGCCGAGAGAATAATAGACATGAGGATGCAGCAACATGCATGAATGCACAAGCATTCAATTATTGCTTTTCCTGTATTTGAATTCCTTATTGGAAATTTTAGCATGCTGAGCACCATTGTTCTGTTTCACACAGCCTCATCCTGCTCGCTGAGTAACTCGTGGGATCATACCACACAAGAGATTTTAAACCTGTATACAATCCAGTCATACGTCCCTGATTAAAGCGATTCAAGCTAAATATAATGTATACTGTGAAAGCAATGTTCGAAAGAGGAAAAACGACATTTCATTATGAGCCCATGTCGAGGTAATTACAGTCAGATGGCAGGAGTTCAGAGGCTAAAAAAGCAGTGAGACATTGTGAATATAAGTCCAGCCTTGAGCCAGCAGCAGAGAGACTAAACCCTTCTCAAAGTGCTGCTGTTCTGTGTGGTCATTTTGACAGGCTTTATATGGAAAATTGGGGATAAGAAGCTGGATTTAAGAAGAAATTTGTTTCAAAATTAGATTTGCAATTAAGGCACATTATATAGCAATAAATGCCATTACCCTGCCAATGTGCCAGAACCCCTAAGGGCAGATTATTCAAACGTACTCTTCACTCCCACGGAGCTTTATGCTGAATTCCAGTTCAGATCCCAAACTAAGACTCTAAGTAGCTCTTTGAGCTTTGAGCTAAATGCTAACGTCAGGATGATGTAAACATAGCAACTGTACATTTACCAGCAAACTGTTTCACCATCTTAATTTGGTGTAATTACATTTGTAATAATAATTAAGAATAAATTTAAAAAATAAATAAACTCCTAAACATTTTGAAAGAGTGGATTACATATTGCTAATTATAACCCTATAAAAATTGCATAACATACTACTTTACCAAACTATAATATATACTAAGGCTGAGACCCTACAGTGTTAATAAAAATGAAGAATAATCTAACATAATGGATTTGCAAATTCAACTAAAGAAAGTGGAGCTGAAACTGGAATTGCACATTAAAAAACAGCCTTCGGTTAACTGTGGTATAATGCATCAAATTATATTAGTTTAATACAAGAAGCAGTCTGACGATGACTGTCCTTATATTGTTCTAAAGAGGAATTGTACAGATGAACAGTGACACACTCACACAGTAAGTCTTTCCTGAACTACACCCTCCCCATTTCCACTGTCTGCAGTTCTGTTGTTTGTAGCTCAACCCAGACCTCCAGTTGCTTTCCTATACAGTTGGTGAACCAAAGACCTTCGACTGCAATGGCGTGTTTGGAATTGTGCATAAACAACACGGTAATTCAGGCACGTTTTGTGTGTCATATCTTTGTATTTAAAGCCTTTTGTGTGTCATTTTACAGGCTTTAAATAACATGAGAAATGATTAAGGTTGTGGTAAATACCAGAGTCAACAGTTGCAATGTGCAAAAAAAAAGAATGTGTGCTGGTACATTTAGCATGTTATGAGCATGACTTAGCCTGGTTTAAACACATCTTTTCTTGATACCAGGCTGAGCGTAAATAAAAACTTAGTTAAATTTAGGCCTGCAAGTGGGACTAGAAGAAAAGTCAGCAGAAGTTATTACAAATCATCCTTAGAGGAGATATGAATCACCAAACCCACCTCAACTGCAACCTATTATCAGTAAATACGAGGTGTGTCAGAAAAGTTCCTGGACTGGTGTCACAAAAGATTTCAAACCCAAACTACAAACTATGAGTTTTACCACTTGAAGTAATCGCTCTGGAGTATAGAACTGTGATCTCAGCTCTCTGCAGCCATTGAACTTTTTTTCCACATGCTTTTATATACACATCCTGTGTTTCATGTCGTCAAGCCATGAGCACAGAGAAACGAACAAACCGGAAGTTTCTGGTCCGGATGAGGAAAACTCCGTCAGAAGCACTGGGATTGATAAAGATGGACACGAGGATGTGGAAGACGACCCCAGGAGCAGAAGGCCTTCAACAAGCAGGACTGAGGCCAGTGTTGAGCTCATCAGGCAGATGGTGCTTGGTGGTCGTCAGTTGACAATTTGACTGATCGCAAATGAGCTGGGCATGAACCAGGACAATGTCTGGAAGATTATCACCGAAAATTTGGGCATGTGGAAAGTCTGCACAAAGATGGTGCCGAAACTACTGAACGATGACCAGAAGGATCGACGCATAGAGGTGTGTCCAGACATTCTCAAGCGCCTTGAAACCGAACCAGACTTGCTAGGGAGAGTCATCACCGATGATGAGTCATGGATCTTCGAGTACGACCTGGAGACCAAACGCCAGAGCCTTCAGTGGAAGAGTCCAACGTCACCAAGGCCAAAGAAAGCAAGACAGTCGAAGTCCAAAGTCAAGGTTATGTTGATCGCATTCTTCGGTGTGAGGGGCATCGTCCACTGCGAATTCTTGCAACAGGGCCAGACGATCAACCAGCACATCTACAAAGAGATCCTGTGGCAAGAGTTGTGGCAGGACAAGTTGTGGCTGCTTCACCATGACTGGCCTGCTCACTCTGAGCATCCGACAGTTTCTGGCTGAGAAGAACATCTCCATGCTGGAGCAACCTCCCTACTCACCCCACCTGGCTCCATGGGATTTTCTCCTCTTCCCCAAGCTCAAGGGGGTCATCAAGAGGACCCGTTTAGAAGACATGGACAACATCAAGATGGCTGTCACAACGGAGCTGTGGAGGATCCTGGAAGAATCCTTCCAGGAGTGCATGGCGGTGTGACAGAGAAGGCTGGAGAAGTGTGTTAGACTCCAGGGGGATTACTTCAAAGGGGAAAACTTGTAGTTTGTAGTTTGGATTTGAAATCTATCTTTTGTGACACCAGTCCTGGAACTTTTCTGACACAGCTTATATTTGATGTATTTGTTTTCACTCAGAATCATAAATGTTAACCTTATGATTGTGCCAAAGGAAAATTAGAGCATGAATCACCTTTGAACCATCCATGTTTGCTCAACATGTCATGACAATCCAGCTCAAAGTCATTTCAGTCAAAGTGATGAGCTGACCGACTGGAACAAATGATCAAATGTGTTTAAATACATACGTTTATCAATGCGACGGAATGATACAAACACAATGCATACAAAGATGAGTCACTCAGTATAAATGGTGATATTGCTTAGAATTATCTGATATTATGATGGTTATGGTTTGAATGTAGATGTCAGTGTGAAACGCTCCTCACAAGTGTTTTAAATGTCTGTACGCATGTCTTAGTGTTTCCACTCTGGCTGCATTAACAACAAAGTGATGAAAATGACAGCTGTTGGGTTCAATAAATGCAGTCAGGGTTTGTTTTTTGTTTTTCAAATCATACCTTTTATTTCTCTGATCCTATTGTTAAATTAGCACCTGCAGAGAAGCCTTTTCGTAGGTGGAGCCTGTGAGCTTAATTGGTTTAAATCAGAGGTGTGGAAGAATGAGAGCAGAGGAGGTCAGCGAGAGGCAGATCGATGAGAGGTCGTTAAGATCACGGTCAATAAAAGAGGAAAAAGCTGATTCCTCGCATTGATGTCTTTACGTCATCTGAACAACCTGAGGAAGCAGCCGGAGAGGGATTACGCAGTTGAAAGGAAGTGGCTGCGTTCTCTGGTGGGAAACACAGAATCTGTCTCCTCCCAAGATAAGGGAGAATACTGGTCTATTGATTCTTCCTGTGTGCTGTTCTGTGTGTCATGTTGCCATTTGACATGTAGATAGAAACAGACATTCAGCACAGCAATTAGGTCAAACAATCCTGATTGTAGAAACAGGCGGCTCTTAACTAATGTTGAATATAAATGCTGAAACCTTCCCTGAGCTTTGTCTCATTCCAGGTGTTTAAATGTGATTCGACCCATCAGAGGTAATGACAATAAAGATGGTACATTTGATAACCTTACACAACTTCTGAATACACCGACTACTGCAGCGATTCACCTGCACGTCCTCGCTCATGCTTCGTCTGGCAGCCTCCCTCTCTGCCCAGGATGGTTTTTAGGAACTGAGACATCCCTCCAGACTGCACACTAAGATTGATTTTTGGGTCACATTCAGGAGGACAGAGGAGGATGCTCAGAAAAAAGAAAAAAAAAATAAGGAATGCCCAAAACATTCAGCAGCACCAAGACTGAGAAGAGGCTGTCTGTTTCTTTGGCGGCAAGTGATGATTCCATAGCGGTCAGCTGCTGCTCTCTGACGATACGCTGCTTGCATTTTATCGACGCAAACCACTTCCCAGCAGCAGGAGCAACTCGATTGCCACTTTTGGCTTGTGATCAGACTGTTGCATCGAGGTAGTGTAAATGTATTTGTATTTTGTTTACTTCTGTCTTCACTGACAATGGCAGGAGAAGAGAAAGCCCTTCAAAGAAACTACTCTGGCCCTTTCTGTTGCTTAGTTACATGCTTGTGAAACATCTCATTGTTCATAAAAAAGTATTTTTTAAAAAAAAGGCCTGAACTGGCTGCATGTGTAACCTCTGCTGCTGTTGGTCAATAGGCGGCTTGAGGATCAATGAACAGGCCGGCAGTAATATGTAATCAGCGTGTACATTGGTCTCAGGAGAGGTTGTAATGTTTGCACAGATTCACGCCACAGCTTGCCTCCTGTGAGCCGCTCTGTGATGCTGCTAATTGGTGCAGCGACGAACGCGCCCTTCCTGCTTCACGCGTATGACTTCACGTATTACCGTTAATGCGTGCGCGGGGCGGAGGTTGACAGCCGTTGTCATGGGGACAGCTAATTCCAGGGCTTTGGGAGACGCTCCTTTGAGTGTCATTACTCCCAGTTCATTGTGCTGACACCATCTGCAGCACTACATCTCGCTGACATAGATCACAGTCTGCAAATGTTGCCTCTGTAGTTCTTAAATCACCATCACACACACACACACACACACACACACAGCTGTTTGTGTTTTTGTGGTTTTCTAAAATGAGTAATTTCTACGACAGGAACCATATGTTCTGTGTCACTAATCATGGAAATAGGCTTTTCTTATCCAGGAGCTAACTAACATTTACTTTTTGTTGATTGCAGATTAGATTTGCTCCCAAAAAAAAAAAAAAAGTGGCTTTACACATATATAGAGGGAGGAATCCTTCTGAAGGTTGCTGCAGGTTTGAGTGGAATAAATCAAGCATCTGTAGATGAAATACATTCAGAGTTACACAAATGATAAGCAAAAGCTTTCCATCTTCAAACACTGAACTGATTTACAGGATGGAGTTCCAACTTTTACTTTTGAATTGTTGTAACTGTTCATCATTTACTGCAAACTCCAGGACTTCATAGGTTATGATTAAATCTTAATTAAACTGTTAGAATTGCTTAATTGCTCTTTAAAGACCAACCAATATATGTATGTGTTTGTTTTTCTTTTCTTTTTTAAAAGTACAAAATCTAATTTTCTCTCTTTACATGTACAGAAACAGCTAAAAACAGAAATATGAAAAAAGACAGTTTGGTAATAACCTGATAATAACATAGTAATAAGCCTGTTTTAACAAAGTGATAAAACAGTAATAACAGTTCTAACAGGGGAAAAAAAAAGCTTTAAAACAACATGTACCTACTTGGGTACAGAATGGGTACTTGGGTACTTAATTTAAAATCTAAAATTCAAGAACAGAAACAAAAGGAATTTAAATAAACATTTAGCAGTCAATTTCTTAATTTTTTTCTGTCGTAACTAAACGAACATTTTCACTGAATACGTTATTAAAATCATTTGTGTTACTAATCAAAGTTCCCAGTTGGAAAAGTTGTGCGTCTGCTCAGTGCCGGTACGATACTGATCAGCTAACAGATGTGTTCCTCACTTTTTTGGAGAACAGACAAAAAACAGACCAACTTCCAGTCATCACCTGAAGCCACATCATAATTCAGCCACTTCTGGAGCTGAAGGTCTGCTCCAGCAATAACTGTACTAATATGGTTTTACAATCACAGCATCCATTGGCAAAGGTTTTCTATGAACATTAGGAGCAACACAATATTGGGAACCCTCCAGCAGTCTTCCCCTGAGAGATTTTTAACACTTTAGGCACAAATTTCTACCTTTTTCGCTTCAGTTTACGGTGGACGTTTTATTAATGCAAAGGAAAACACACACTTTAGGCACCATATGACAACTCAAAAGACAATAGATTACTACGGTGAGGCTCTCCAGTATCCCTGTACATGAAGTTTTCTCATTTACATGAAGCCCCTGCTGAGCAAACACACAAGCATGATTCACTCCTCTGTTCTCTTTTGTGTTTTTGTTTTTTTCTTTCTGAGAACTAACGTCTTTCAATGTGGCATCTTAATGTGATAAAGTGATCAATGAATTCATTTAATAGCTCACATGTGTTTCAGCAGGAACTCTGTGTTTTGTTTGAACTTTCTGCTCAATGGTGAAGTTGGCGCAATTGGTAGCACTGTTGCCTCGCAGCAAGAAGGTTGCCGATTCGCATCCCGGTGGGGGCACCGGGATCTTTCTGCGTGGAGTCTCCATGTTCTCCCCGTGCAGCGTGGGTTCTCTCCGGGTTCTCCGGTTTCCTCCCACACAGTCCAAAAACATGTTGAGGTTAATTGGTGATTCTAATGTGAGTGTGCTTGGCTGACATTCACACCCACTTCACTTTGTGTTGTGTGGAGGTGAGTGAAGTGCAGACATTGTGCTTCCTTTCCTCCTTATTTGATTGTTAGCACCGTCACCTTGCAGCTGGAAGAGCCCCGGTTCACGTCCCAGCTAGGTTCTGTCTGGGTTGTCCGGCTTCCCATAGTCCCACAGGTTCTCCCACAGTCCAAAAACATGTTGAGGTTAATTGGTGATTCTAAATTGTCCGTAGGTGTGAATGTGAGTGTGCTTGGTTGTCTGTCTCTAAGTGTAGCCCTGTGATAGACTGGTGACCTGTCCAGGGTCAGCTGGGATAGACTCCAGCCCCCCATGACCCTAGTGAGGATTAAGTGGTATATAGATAATGGATGGGTGGACAGAACATTTCAGGAATCATCTGATCGATGTCAGTGGAGCTGATTAAACAAACAAGAACACAACACACTGTTCCCATGACCGATGAAAACACTGATTACTTGTACTGGAGAACGAGACGATAACAAAGCCTCTAAAGAACACATTTAAAACTAAACTTGAGAAACATGACCTAATGGCTCACCACTTTTTTTTAAGAAAAAAGTGTCCTAATATCAGGCCTCCTACTCATTTTCCTTCTGGGTTTATTATCACGCTGCCTGCGTGCACACAGCAGCAGAGGAGGAGACTGTGTGTCTGCTGACTGAAACTACAACTCTGTGTGTGTGGCAGGAATAATTACAGTTACCATGAAAGATTCAGAGGCTGTTTGAGCTCATAATTCATATTCATATATATTCATATTTTGGGAATAAAAGAAGACAGTTATAGGTGGTTTTGAAAATAAAAGTCTTTTGTGTTTTTGTGGTGGAGGCGCAGACGAATGCAAATGTTCTCATATGTGATGTATCCCAGGTGTCTAAACACTCTAGAGACACATCTAGTGTTTGAATGCTGCTGTTGCATGACCTCATATTAAAGCTTAGGCTGACAGAACAGTGGCTTCATCCTACTGGACAAATATGATTGAATACACAGTTTATCCAGAGCATTCAACAGGTGAACTGTAGAATAACATCACGTACTCGTCTTGTGTTTTTCCATTGTTTTATTTTTCTAACTTACAGAGAAAAACCATCACACCCTATGTAGTAATAATAACACCCTGCAAGGCTCTACGTGGATCATCAGAAGGTGCTGTGCTAGCTTTTTGGCCTTCAGCAGGATTTTTATCTCTAAGAGTCACTTAGATTTGAAACAAAACTTCAGTTGGCTGAACGGTGTTAAACTTGTGAGCTAAAATAAAGAACAGTACGTGTCAGATGAGGCTTACCTCTGAGTGAAATTACTTCTACTTATTCATAAATTGCTATAAATGTCATTACTGTAAATCTCATCTGCAGTGCAAGGATGTAAATCTTGACAGGAGGATTAGCTAAGGGTCCGTTATGGCCTTTCAGCGCATACGTCACAGAACAATGGAAAGACTTTAATTGTAAGACATTTATTTTGTACTTGTGTCATGTTTAAGAGAACTCGGTCCGCAAAACGCGATACAAGGTTCGTGCAAAATCTGAGCCATTAAAGGTTTAATCTCTGAAATGTTCTTTCCACATAACATAAAAGTACAGTTGAGAGTTTGATGTTGCATCCAAACGTGTCTTCCTTGTGGAGCTGAGAGATGAGTTTTGTGTTGCCACCTTTGTGTCTCCGTTGATGAATTATTGACCTTCTCCACCGGTGTCTCTGCCCCGCATCGCAGAGCAGTAATAACCTGAAGCAACAATATTGCCAAAGCCATGAAGGGCCAGAATTGGAAGTAAATGAAAAGAAATAAATAAGAAAAATGAATTTAGAAAGATGAAAAGATTAATAAAAAAAAACCCCGTAAGCCTGAAAATGTTTTTCATCTCGGAGGTGCAACCTTCACAAACTCCAAAGGTTTAGTTTGTAGCTGATTGTAATTTCATGTTAGACACACTCTACTGTGGAAACTAAGTGTAATTTAATGGTAATGACTAAACTTTGAGATCCCGTCCTTCACAAAATCGACACACTGACAGGGATAGACACTAAAACGGTTCACAGTAGCTGTGCTAACTGCAGATAGCGGGCCTTGATTCTTCAGTGGAGGCGAGACGGACAGAGAGGCTGCTGTCAAAACCGGCAGCGCTGAGGGTATCACGCAGCACAGGGCTGCTCTGGCTGTCATTCCTCCCATGGCTGTCTGGACACATCAAGACAATTGGGCGCTGGAGCTCTGAAAACAGCCTTTGCCACTTGCCGATCCCTTCGCTTGCCTCCTGCTGTAGCTTCGAACCACATCCACTGGGTCGCTCAGAACAAGAAGAGTGCTGTTCATCCACGGTGTCGGCTCAGGCTTCCCTGATCCGCTGCAGTCCCACAGCTGTCAGCATGTCTCCATGATGTGGACTGTTTAAAGACAAGGACAATTAGGATTTCCCTAAAAGCACAGACCTGGCTGCACTTCTGCTTTGTTGTTAGTTTCAGAGGTGCACAAGGAAAGCAAAACTATACCTGCTGGACTTATTTCAAAGGTGAAATCCTGCATTTACATTTCATTAAAACTATTGGAAGCTTAATATACGGATATCCAGGCGCTGGTCTGTGGATGTTTTCTGGGCAACTGGCAGGAGACCACAGGGTAGATCCAGAGGAAATATGACAGAGGGTTAGTCAGGTCCTCTTCATGAGACTCACTTGGTTTGGGTGAGCAGCTCCATTAGAAAGACTGTCTGAAAACAGAGGCAGGTTACTGCATGTAGCCCAGCATGTTTGTGAACTAAGCAAAAGGGAAACACTGCGTTGCCACAGTGACTCCTGACAATGCAAAAACGAGGATGACTGTTGCTCTGAAGGTGAATAAATTCCAACGGGATTGTTCAGACTGAGGTTGCACTGCAAAATAAAACAATGAAAGTCTGTATCTGATTTAGGATCACATGTGAAAGTGGCCTAAAAACAAAAAAAGTCTCAAGAGAAATTAACCCTTTGCAGCATTTTGAGCTATAAAACAGACACACTGTGAGGACATTTTGGTCACTTTGTTCCCTTTCTTCAGCAAAATAGTCAATAAGAGACCTTTAATTTAAATCTCTGAGGTTCGACTGTGATGATGAAGACTGAGTCCTTATGTTGTTCACGTCGGCCGTACAATTACAGCACTAGCTGACTGAATGTGGGGATGTTTTTATTTTATTTTTATCAAGTTGAAAATGGATTAAGGGGTCGGTTCTCCAGAACTTACAAATAAAAAACATAAAACTATCAAACCTTTGTCCTTTGACCTTAACCCCTTTAAGACCTGAGTGCTTGTTTGATATGATTTTTTTTCTGATCAGATCAAATAGCAAAGAGAATAAAAAATTTTAAAAAAATTACAAGGAAAATAAAAATATATTTTAAAAACATATTTAAAAAAATTAAAAATAATATGATTAAAATTATGGATTAAGTGGTGTATAGATAATGGATGGATGGATATATAAAACAATGAATTACTGTGGTAATAAAACCCCAAAATGTGATGTCCACATATATGGACACCAGGTCTGAAGAATCAGATTCAGTTAAAGTATAAATACCAATATAATAAGTAACATGCAAGTACCTGGAAAACAGGACTGTGGTTTTTTTTGTTGTTGTTGTTTTTAAATCAGATGGCTGTGCTACACTAACACATACATGGAAAGTATGATACTATTTCTGTTAGTTTGCTCCATGTGTGAACAAATAACGATGGAAATGATTCTAGTCATTTCAGATCTCATCCCAGCTGAACACCAATAGGACATTTCAGACCGTCATGTTAGACAGAGCTCTCTACCGACATCATTAAAACGTGAAATGAGGGAATCTTTTCTTGGAAGATTGATGTTCATCCCTCCAGTTGAGTTCAGGAGCCTTGAAGCTGTTCTGGAGGCCTGTGGTGGACCAACATCTGACTTAGACACTATATCAGTTCATTTGTCATCTGCCTCGATGGAAGCACCCTGCTGTTAAGGGCAACAAATAAATAAACTTTTTTACCTAGAAAGGTTTGAAGCTGCCTGTTGATGAGCTCTCCTGAATCGACTCGCGACGCCCCTGCTGGTGTAACAACGGCACCATGTGGCAAAACACCAGCGACAGAAAAATAAGACAGATCCACAGTCTCCACACCACGGACTTGGTTAATGAGTCAGTAATGTGGTTTTCCTCTTCTCATTTCACACATCTGAGCACTCCGCCCACAGATACCGACTGAAATAGCTGCCATCTAATGGTCCTGAGAAAACAAACAACACATCGCATCCTGTTGTCTTCTGAGAGTCATTTCTCCCCAAACGGCAAACAGCGAACGCTATCTCGACTCTATTTGCACCAAAGAGGAACCATTGATGCAAAACAAAGCCATATTTACAATTCCAAATGCAGCGGCGCTGTAGATACGACTAAAGACCTTCATTTGGGTTTCATGTCCGTGAATCAGATCCGTTTAAAGTGCTGCGTTGGATCATCTTCACTTTATTTATGCTGGATTTGTTAACTGATCCTAACGCATTTGTAACAAAAACTGAGCATGAACAAATTCTTTATAGCAGGTCTGATCATTGTGCAGGTCTTCTTGGTGCAGTTCACTGTCCACTGTTGAGCGAATGACATTTCACCAGCATGTGGAACCGTACTGGCCACCAGCTGAATGCATGTGCAGCTGCAGCGTGAGCAGATGGAAACCTGAGGCCCTGCCGCCGACCGCCTGACATTTGACATCTGCCATCGTGCTCGAAGGCAGCTGTTGGTGACAAATGCTCTTTTGATTGAGAAATTTGTTGGCTTCATCCTGCACGGCATAAAACTCAAGATTACACACAAAGATCTTGAATCATTCGTCACCGTATTGGCAAAAAAAAAAGGAAGCAACACAAGTTCACAAAAGAGCATTTAGTTGTTGTGTTCTCCCCACAGCTGCTGGGTCGGACTGTCTGCTCCACTATATGTTGCGTTTGTCAGCTTATGCTTCAACAGACTTTCTCCCATTTGACTCCAGTGGAATAACGGCGCTACGAGAAACAATATCGTTGAAAAATGGATCGTTTTAAGTTGACATCGCTGATGAATGCAGTCATTTTTCAAGCAGCCACTGAGCATTTTGTTGCACCGTTGAATAGAGGATGAGGATAAAATAAAGATTTATAGGATCATAACAAAAAGAAATGATAGAAAAGTGATACCCCGAGCATAAACAGTGAAGCTACAGTGTTTGTGCGTGTCTATCTGCTAATGCAACAGCACGCAGTTCACATTCAATCTGTATTAAAAGTGACACAAAATGTGACTCGGTCCGACCTGGGAGGACTGCTCTGCTGGCTTTACCAGAAAAGGAAGCAGCTCCTACATTAGTTGAAGGTGTTTACTCTGGTGAGAGACCGCTTCTGCACCAAAAAATACAAATATTAACTGTGGCCACAAAGGAGGAGCAAGAAATAGGTCGTACTATACCGCTCATTTGTGAATTTAAATGACACTTGATCAACCTGTTTCCAAATCAGCATCACAGCACCAGCAGCACTTTTAAAGGCATTTATTGATGAAATACACACTTAGGTTTTGACAAAAGCTTCTGTAGTTTTGTACGTAAGAAATTCCAGCCTCACTCTAGACCCAAAACTCCTTGGAATTAAATGTGGCAATGGAAACCAGTTCATTACATGTGCAATAAATAACAATAATACAAAAGGAGGCAAGGAAAGGGACACCTGAATAAGTGCCTGTGTTAACCTGAAAACAAAACAAAACAACAAAAAGTCTGAGAAATTTGTTTGCAATAAACGGGGAGGGAGGAGGAGGAAAGCAAGAAAAAAAAAAAAGAGGGAGAGACGAGACTAAAATAAAAATCCAGTCGTTTGTATTTTGGGTGCATTAGTGTATGTTCTGAGATTTCCTGGTCACCCTCAGGACCAGAAGGCATTTAGTGACCTGAGGAACTGACTGGAAAAAAGGAAACAGTAAAAACAAAAGAATTAAAAATGGAGTTCTACACTGAAACCTGGAACCATCTGAGAACCGTATATTGCACATTTTCCTTGCAAATACAATAACCACATTGCCAGATTCACACTATGTCTTTTTTTTTCCTTTTTTTTTCCGTTTTTTTGCACTTGACCTAAAAACGCAACCTATGTGTTTGTTATACACAGACAGAGCATTGCGTCGACATTAACACACTTGGATTAATACAAAAAAAGAGGAGGGGAGGGGGGGATTCAATTGCAAAGTCATAATTTAAGCCATTTTCTGTATGAGACATGTCGATTCACCAAAAAAATAAAAAATAAAACAAAAGTTATAAGAGGAGAGCAAATCTTTCAAATAGTTCATAATAAAGAAACTGCTGCAGAAGTCACGTTTTCAGCATAAATAAATAACCGGACAGATTAATTGATGACATCTGCTATGGCTCATGGGAGCGTGAAGCTGTTAGATTTGGTAGCTGTTGACCAGTTTTCCCGCTTTATTTGGGAATTATGGAAAACCAGAAGGTTCAATCTAGCGCTCGCACACAAATGTCAAGAGGTGTCGTTTGCAACAAATGCGACTTTGAAAACAATCCATAACCGAACCAGTCGTTTGCTCTTCAAACTGCACCACCCATGGCGACACCATTCAGCACACCAGAGCCCATTTCAGAGCCTTTTGGAGCTGGCAGCCGCGCCGGCCAAACAATCGGGTTTTTTGGGGGTGTTTTCCTACCACGCTGCCGTTTCAGTAACCCTCGAGGTCTCCCCCTCCGTCGCACACAAAGCCTGCCTGTGAGATTACGAAGCTTTACAGAAGAACTCAGAAATGAGGGAGAACAAGTGAGCTGGGCAACAAAGAAAGCGAGCACACTCCCAGAGTGGACGCTTATTACAGTGAAGGAAACACACAAGAGCCATTTTAAGTTGCCAGGAATGATTCTGCTGCCAACAAGCTTGAAATAAAAGTTGAAATGGATGGCGCTGCCTTCAGAGAGCAAGCTTCTGAGACGTTTCCGAGCTCAGAAATCGTGCAAAGCGGCACAAATAAATTGTTTACTCGTCTTCACATCATGGCGGGAGGGTAAACTCCGACCCGCTCGTGCCGACAGCCGGCGTGAAGCCGCAGAACCACCTCCAATCAAAACTTCACACGTCTCCCCAGAGCTTCACTCGGATCCTCGCAGGAGATAACAAACAGGCTGACAGGAGATCAAGGTCAAAGCAGAGAAGATGAAGCTCTGACAGATCGCGGCCTCGCTCCGTGCCGGAGACCCTTTGGAGCCGAGACCTCCACCTATCTGCAGCGAGGCAGACCTGGTGCCTCCACTAAGCCTCTTAGCTGTCAAGCGTAGCGGCACTGACGTCTCAATGTGGCGCCCTCACGCTGGCGGTGAGGAGGTCAAAGCTCCCAAAAGCTCTGCACAAATTTATGGGACGCTAAAACAAAATCAGCTCCATGTGATTTTAAATTCCATGGATGTTCTTGTCTTTGCGGAACCAATTATCTGTTAGGGACTGAAGTGTCAATCTGACTCAGAGGCGCAAACATCTCACCAGAGGAGCCAACCAGAAGTGTGAGTTTCTCTTTGAGGCACGACATTGCAGCTAGCACACCCAATTTCTCACCACTTGTATTTTTCACAGCATCAGCCCCGTCACAGTCTATGACTTATTTAAAATTCCATCTGTTTGCTTTCCAGAGCAAGCCCAGGCAAGAGGGCAGAGCCAACGAATCAATGAAAACCAGCACCTTCTTTATCTGCACAGCGAGACAGGTCTGACTCGAGCAGACACTCAAGGACTCCAGCACGTACAGGTACAGACAGAAGACGTGTGGAGGAAAAACAAAAGGCAGGAGAACTTTGCTGCACAGCGCCTTCCTGTCTCCGACTGAATCTCTCTTGAAGAAGTTTGAAACGTGGAGTTGTTAGCACCATAGAAAGCACCAGCGCCAGAGACCACGCCTGACCGTCGCTGTGGCGACGACCCGTCCCGTCCCGTCGGGCTCGTCGCTCTGATCACTTGGTTCTCTGAGCTCGACAAATACACAAGGAGCTTTGTGAGAGGTTTTGTTCACGCTGCAGCACTTTATGTTGAAAATCAAAGTGTTCAACAGATTTGTGTCCAACGTACGATACATAAAAACTGCTGGTTCAGTTTACTGTCATTCTGATGGTAAGTTTCTATCATCAAATCACAAACGTTTTCTGTTCAAGTCTAGCACCCTCGTCATTTTTGTAGTTGGCATCATCAGATTATTTTGCCAGTGATCCGTCTTATTTTCCCCCACGACCAATGAGGAGAAAAACCTGAACACGTCACGTCCAGAGTGAGTGAACACAACCACGTGGAACAAAAGGGGCAATAAACCTGCAGCCTTTGTTACCATGTCAGTCCGTCTCCTCAGAACACAGCAGCCATGCAGTGTTGCTGCACATCATACAGAAATGTGTTAACCTTTCCTCTGTGGTTCCAGTAGCACCGTGTGGGGGGGTGTTTGTTTTTCTTTTTTTTTACAGCTTAATCACCTGAAGAAAAAGCTGACGTACAGTAAAGAGATATCATCATAAACAGACAGGAGAGCCACGAGTTGACGACACTTAGACATGGCGAGGACTCGGTCGGACGAAGCCAAGATCGAAGACTGACGTGACAAAGAGCTGAACTGCAAAGTGACGTGACTGACTGCAGGGTGGGACGACCGAAAACTGCAAACCAGAGCGCTGCGACGTGGATCTTTGACACTGCTCACATTTCTATGTATTCATGTGTTTTAGCCTCATAAATACCAAGTCTTACAAACACATAGTAGCACACAGCAGTCACATTACGTTTGAGGGGACTTTCACCGATTACTAACACAATACACTTGTAGGAGCTGACAAGATGGAGACGCTCACTGTTTTTGGTTTTGAAGAGCAGATGTTACCAGTAGATCTTTAAAAATGGTAAAACTCAATTGTCCAGTTCTCCACAGGCCAGATGAGGGTCTACAGCAACATGAATCAAGAGAAGTTACGTTTAGAATCTGATTTTTAAGTGCACCTGCAAGCAGGTATGTCAGGACCAGAGCAGCTGATGTTGGTCAAAACTGAACCTTTTGTTTAGATTCCAGGACTCAATGCAACTAAATGGCACCAAAAAACCAAAAACAATGAGGCCTTACAAAGGTAGCTGGATGAAGGGTCTTCAGAAACAAAGCTTACCATAAGAAGTGAACTGAGACATGCAGGAGGAGTTTTGGTTGAGCTGGTTTTGTACAGACCTGTAGGCTATAATGCATTGAATACACACGTCATAGGTCCTTATGTGGCAGAGTTCCTATACACTGCTTTGAAATCCAATTTGAAATTCGATTTTTTCCAGACTTCTGACATGTGAGGATGCATAGGAACCCTGCATGTGAACATACAGACAGAAAAACAAAAGCTTGTTGTGGGCAGATACAATGCAAAAGGTAAATTGTCATTTAATTACCGATGAGACAAGTCAGTGAGGTAATACTACTTGAGGTCTGACACGGCGTTCAGGGATCCAGTTGTGGTCATGTTAAAGACAGTTCGGTTCAGGATTTTTAGGGTTAAGACATTTTGTAGTTTGACAGAACATCGGTTTGCTGCGTCACACAGTTAAGAACAGCATGTTCCCGAGGAACAGTCCTCCTCAAGGTTAGAAACATACATTTATGAGCACCAAATGACCAAACAGTAGTCATTTTATTCAGAATGTCATTATCAAAATGTTCAAAAAATCTCAGTCCCTGTGCGAAACCTGAATTTGCAAGTTATTTTTTCAAAAAGACTCGTAAAATTGTGTCTTGTGAAGTCAACAGTATTGAACACTGGCTATTCTGCAAAAAATTAAAAAATAATAATCCAAGTTTTATACTGATTTTGTGACAAAAACAATATCTACTTAACTTTCAGAAATGTTCTTAAATTAACTCTCTTGAACACTGTGCAACTTTTGCACATTTGCATCTCCAGCTGGCAGTGAGAAGTAACTGAAATCTACTCCAGAAACACAACAATGTGACATCAGTAACCTGCACTCCTGTTTATCAAACCGGCCCATCTGTGCTGTTTCATGCTGCGGACGTCCAGCTCTGAAGAGAGAAGCATGCGGTCTATGTTTTGTCTTGTTGAGTGATAAATGTCCACGTGAAACGCCACAATTGAATTCTGACAGTCGGGTGAAGGCCGCCGTCGTGGCTGTTAAGACGAGCGAGACTGGTGTGTACTTGTACATTTTAAAAACAGAAACAAAAAATACTATTGCAGCTTTGGTAGTTTCGCAGTAAAATGTCAACAAATGTAGCCAAAAGGAAATGCGTGGTGTGAGGGTGCGAAGAAACATCTGCTCAAACCGAAAGCTGTAAACATGTGGGTGTAACAGCAGTTGCCTGCCTGGTGCTGCTGAAAGGCTGCAAGAAACAGGGACGGATATTAAGGACTGCATGGTGTCAAAACTGAGGGGCTAAAATCAATTTTTAAAAAATGCCCAAACTTTGCATTTCTATTTCTTGCAGGCATTTACGGACATGAGTGTTTTCTGTAAAATCTGAGTACGCTGTCAAAAAAAGAAAAAGAAAGAAACGGGAACGCTAAGTGTATAGAAGGCAGGTGAGATAAGGAGCATGAGGTTGGGGACAGTTTTGAAGCTTTGTCCTTATCTGCCCTAAAGTTTTGTAATTCTATCAGAGCAATGTAACATATTCAGACCCCACGTACACATAAATGGAAGAGGATTTGATATAGTTGTTTTGTGTCTTTCTTAGACAACATAAAAATGCATTTATATATTTTGATACTGATAGTGAGTCTGTCTTTAAAAATCCTAATTTATCACCTCCGGACACTTCGACATATAGATAGCACTTCTGGGATCCACTCTTTTTTAACAGTCTAAAGTCTCTCTTCAATCTCTTTCTCTCTCTCTCTCTCTCTCTCTCTCTGTAATGACATTTTATGTACAATATTGGTATATAGAACATAAATTACTACACAAAAGAATTTTGCCTATTCACAATTGACAATCATCAAGAACCCAATAATAGCAAATTAGACAAAGCCAACAAAATGAAAAAAAAAAAAAAAAAAAAGATTCAGAGACAATTTGCTTGATAAACAGCTTAAAATCGATGCCTGTTATATAACTTTTCCATATACTTTCTGTGCTCCAAAGACGTGTCGAGTGTACTGTGAAAGGAAACGTATAAAAACAAAACAAAACAAAAAAAACCTTCTTCTTCTCCTGTTGTTCATTGTCTCAGGAGGATGAAGTCTGCGTGAAGCTCAAAAAGACGGTCATGTGATTCCCGACATCTTGTTTGTGTGTAAACAGAGCACCAGTAGTGTCTTGGTTCCATGTGTCTCTTCTGTACAAAAGTATAAATATATGCTTTCTCTCCATTTGTTTTTTTTTTCTTTTTTTTTGTGTTTTTTTTTGTTTTTCTTTTTTCTTTTGTTCACATATGTAGGATGTAGCGGACAAAAAAAAAAAAAGAAGGTTGTTTTAGTTCCTAAAAACACACCAGTGTTGCCGTATCTGTGCTGGAGGCTGCCAGGTTTTGTCGTATTCGTCCCCCTCCCCCTCCCTTTAGATCCCGATTGGCTGCTGGCTTGTGTTGACTTTTTACCGTCGGGTGTTTGCTTGGTGTTGGTTGATCGTCTTTGCATAAATAAAAAGGTTTCGGCACAGTTCGCGGCCACCGGGCCAACGACAGAAGAACAAAAAAAAAGAAAAAGGAAACAACCGTTGTGTCCGTTGTAGCTACAGCAGATCCATCTTGGGTCTGTAATGGAGCAGGAGGGGCGATTTCTGGAAAGATACACAAAAACACAACCTCAGCACAAGATGGATTTTCTGAAAGCTCTTAAAAAAAAAAACAGTCACAAGTAGTTTATCGACAGGATCTAGTGGGACAGATTAAAACATGTGGGCAAAACTCTTTAATAGTTTGTCTGTCATAAGCAGGCCGGACTAAATGGCTCACTGCCTTCAGTAGAGGCTGAGCCCTGCAGCCAAGGCCAGTCAGTTAGGTGTATTAATTTGCTGGCTGGGGTGTCGTCTCCAGGTTGATTGCTCTCATCTGACCAGATTCTCATTAGTTGGACGATCACCAGTGTTCCTCTCATAAAGAGAGAAGCTCTACATCAACAGCCTTCCAGGAGTAACCAGCAGGAGTAACAGACTACCTGTAACCACCACCACCGTGTTGTCACAGCTTTGAACTCGACCACCCTGATGGAGACGGTTAAGTACGACTTATTTTACATTGACTGAATGTTTGACATAAACATGAACATGGCAGCTCATCTATAAACTGTAGACAAGTCGTCTCAGTAGTTGTTGTGCTGACATCACCAGTCGATATTTTTCTGTTTTCAGAAAGTGTGACAAAGTTTGTTATCACTTCACTATAAAATCTCAAATGATTTAATACGCTACTAATACTTACTCTTAATGATGATTTGGACGTAGTTAAGGCTAACAAGGCGAGCAGGTAGAGTTCACTTGATCTAAAACGACTGTACAGATCTTCTTTCCCCTGTAGCCAATCTATTGGTTGGTACAATTTTCTGATTTTCTTTGGTTTCCTATCATAAAAGACATCCATGTCCACTTGAGGCAGTGCTGATGTTTCTTTGTCAGTGTCTGGACTCGGCCAAGTAAAACTGAGAGGATTTTGTTCAATTTATCAATTTGTCCTCATCGTCAAATGCTAAAAATAGCATTTGAAAACAACAACAACAACTGACTTTTTTTATTTATTTTTATGGTTTGTCCATCTATTTTCCTGTATACTGTACTGTGCAAACGTTTAGGCACTTAGATATTTATCCGTTACTGAACAGAATCAGGGAAGTGTTTGATCAGTCCCTTCAGTCAGAGCCAGCAGAACTATTCATGGCATTTTTCACTTTACTCGTCGTGCCTAAGGGACTGTGGCACAGCACTGTTTATCCACTGTAAACATTTGAACAGTATTATATAGGTTTCCTTACCCCTCCTCGTCCTACAACACCTGCTGTCTTTATTTCTATGAGGGTGATGGCTTCCTCGATGGGGCCTTTTAGCTTCTGCTTTTTTATCTTTTCGTGCATTTAAACATCAATGCACACATTTTCACATCAAATGACAAACCTAACCCAGCACTGATTAGCCTGTTAGCTGCTAATAAAACATGCTACATGGATGCAACGTCCGCCTGCAAACTAGAAAGTCGTCTTTTGTGTTACTTATGTCTACATGTAGAATCCATCAGGCTGCTGAGGATGTCCACTAGTCCTGCACTTCAACTACATCAGCTTAACTCAGGAGGCTGAAATATTAATAGAAAGTAAAGTTCTCCTACAGAGCGCCCACTCGCTTGTTTGTTTTTTTTTAATTAAATTTGATGATAGTATTTTACATGTTTTCAATCAGTTAAATCTACACCACACTGATTGCAGCATCCTAGTTTGTCATGTAGGTGTTGAATAATTAAACCACATTTGGTCCAAGTGCTGCCATAGGACTCAAACTTCACGTTTTCACAGGTAACACGACACTGCCGTTCATTTGTTTGAACTCTCATTACCTTAAATCTCCATCTTGTCACAACAACAAATTTCAAAGTGTGGTCCTTCCCCAAGATTTCTTCGTTGCATAAAATGTCCAGCTGTTGAAAGAAACAGATGAAAAAAAATTAACTCAACAATGTGAGACATGCAGAAACCCTCCAGAGAGGCTGACATCACGACTGAAGGCTGGAGGTCTCTGCTGCCGGTTTTTCTGGCTGCATGTGAGCAGTGTGGCGAGGAAGCCGGACTTGCCCCACCTACACTCTGGTCCTCGGGTTTCCCCCCCCCCCCACTGTCTGTTCTAACACCACTGTTTCTTGGAGAGGAAGCCGGGGGAAGCTTGTTTTGACACTGAGTGGCCTCTGGCTCCTCTGCACAGAATACAGAAGTGCAACACGGGGGCCGGCTCGCCAAATCTACCTCCCCTCCTCTGAAGTCAACAGTGATATCCTACTGAGCAGTGCCTCGCATCTGCATCTGCCAATCAATAGTGGGAGACAGAGAAGAGAGAGGGAGAGGGAGAGGCTGCAGAGGAACACTGCCACAGCGCCACCTGCTGGCTGCCGGTGGAAGCACGAGATGAGCTTCAATCAGCAGCGATGGAAACTGTGATCAGTGAAGAGACCACAAATGATTCAGAGGAATAGTTGAAGAGAAGGTTTTATGTTAAGAGGGATTTTGTGTCAGATTTTTTTTTTTAGGTATTATCTTCTCAGATGTCCTTGAACAGACAAGAAAGTTTAAGAAAAAAGTTCATCATCATTAAAGTCCCTCTACAGTCTTTGATTTAAGCACTAAAAACACCCATCTGTCACATCACAAGTACAGCAGTCTGAAAGATATTACAACAGACTCTGATTCACACACACATACAGTCGTCCTCTAATGTATTAACACCCTTCCATTAAAGAAAAGGCAAAATTCACAATAGTCACTTAAATAACTAGAAACTGAAAAAAGCAATAATAAATAAAAATTTGCTAAATTATAATTTAGTGAAATAAGACATTGCTTTTGAATTGTGGCTGAAAAGAATAATTAAAAAAAAAAAAAACTCTCCCGGACAAATTAGAGCCCTTTGCTGATGAGCAGTGGACCAAAATCTAAACACCTGTCAACAGGTGCAGAAGTCTGACTGAGAGTTACAGAAAACACCTGATGGCAGTGATTGGCTCAAAGGGTTGTTCAACAAAATATTAGTTTATGGGTCCCATCATGCTTGTTTGTTGTTTTTTTGTTTGTTTATTTGTTTTTTTTTATATTTCTTTTGAACCACAATTCAATGTCATGATTTTCATTAAATTTTTATTTATTATTACTTTTGTCATTTTCAACTTATTTCAGTGACTAACGCTGTTCTTTTTTTTTCTTCTTTAATGGGAGGGTAGGAATACATCTGAGGACGACTGTACATGGAATTAGAAGCTGTGACAAACTTAAAGTCATCAGTGATGTAACTCTACACCGCTGCCTCCTCTAGAACGTGCAAATCTATCCTTCCCTCTCTCTCTCTCTCTCTCTATCTATCTACTTGCGGCAGCTCAAGCACACCAGCTCACCCCCAACTCTGCTCCGACACTGTAATGTTGCTCCACACGGTGGCAAATTGTACTACTGTAGTAATTCAGCCATATTCAGCCGATTCTGAAGAATAACGATGCAGAAATCCTCAACCCGCAAGTTGTCAGGGTTGGTTCCTTACGTCTGGTAACAATCAAACCTCAGAAGTCTCAATCCATGCGTTGACTGCTTGTGCATTTCATTTTTAACCATTTAAAAAGCTTGACTTTGACTAAAGGAGGTCGATACTGAATCTAGAAAAGCTACTTACATAATCAAACAATTAGAAATTCCTTAAGCAAAGATTTGGTGATTGTTGCTTTTCTTTGTTATCTGTGACAGTAAACTGAAGATCTTTGCATTTTGGCCTGTTGGTTGCATAAAGCACACGATTTAAAAATGTCTAATTGTGCTTAATTTTTCAGCAACTTTCAACAATTTCTTATGCTGAGTATGACGGTTTGCTCCTCTTAAAGAACTCACAATGGAAATCTGAAGAGGATTTACAAGAATTTGGAAGAAAAAACTTCCTGCTACGCCAATTATGTCGATTTTTTTCCCTCAGTTTTCTAAGAAGAACTCATCAAACTGTAAAACAAACCAGCCTAATAAAGAAATATCAGTCTCTGACATGTCATAGCTCTCCAGTGAAAAATATGCATCTCCAGTTAAAGTGAGTTTGAATTTTTCCACAAACTCAACATTTGAGAAGCCTTACGGGTTGTGAAAACTTCATCTTAAGTGTCATAAACAATTTTTAAAAAACAATGAAAAAGCATTTGTGTGAAGGTTTGAACAGGGCTGATATTCTGGAGATACGCAGGCCAAACAGGTCGAACACCCCTCCTCCAAAATAAAAGCTTCTGGAACTTTAAATAGTGCTATCTATAATTTTAAGTGCATCTCCCAAACTTGTTTACGTTCATCAACTTGGTTGTTTCTTATCTTAATATTTAGAATGTGGACGCTTCCTGCAGAGACATTTCCACGGGCGTCATGACGGTAACAGGTGGCACACTGTTCTCTGACAAAGCGACGTGTTGTAAAGCTCCTCGCTTGGCTCAACGCTGAAAGTAGAATCGTTTCAAACAGCATCTTTTGATAGTCAATAGATAAGACAACAATGGCTGGCGGGGAGAGCGTCCGCCTCGCCAAAGTTGTGCTATGGAGGCCGACGATATGATGGAGCCTGCCCACTCATCTCTGTGACAGCCAGTAAAAAAAGACACAGAGAAAATAGAAAAATAGACGACAAGAAGGCGACTGCGAGGATTATTCACAGCAATCTAAAAATCCATCTGTCAAATTATCGCCCACTCCCCCCTTCTGCTGCTCGGAACGGGGCGGCGAAGACAACAAACAGGAAAATTAGATATCATAAGGGCTTGTTTCCTGCTAAATATAACAAACACAAAAGCCTCGCATGAGTCAGTGCAAAAAAATAGAATAAATAAACTGACCTTTATGTAATTTCCTGCAATTAACTAAACTTTCTGATACACGGGACTCACGCCGCCCAGCTGGTGCCGCAACAAGTTAAAACAAACTGCAAGAATTAAGAGATTTGTTCCAATTTGCTACAAATCCATTTTGTAAGCACGGGAATTAAGACAAATGACGACAATCTATAATTTCCATCTTTTCATCACAAACTAGTTCAAAATGTAACGTGGAGTACAACCTGTTGGAATTCATACAAGCACTGTTTGTGCAGAGTCACTTCTTGTCCCACCACCTCGTCGGGATCTTTTAAAAATTAATGCTGAGCTGAGGTGATTCTCAACCACTGAAATATGATTGTTTATTAAAATGTTTTTCTTTTCCTTGTATGAAGAGGATTGACATAAGTGTGACATGTGAACACCAACTTTGAGCTATAAAATGGTCTGAATGGTGTCAAATGCTAGTATAAATGTTATTAATATGGACAGAACTGGCATGAAGGGTGAAAGTTCCTCCTTAATGGAGGCAAAAAAAACTACATTTCCTCCTGAATTAGTTCCTTTCCGGCTTCAGTTCTACACTAGAACTACATGCAAAATGAGACCGATCTAGCAGGGGTCTGCTCTCATCGGGGTGCTTTCCAGGCTGATGGAGCGTGTTATCGTCTGTACCTCATTAAATGATGTCAGGTTAAGCTTTTTGGCGATGAACTTCTTGAGGTGGAGGACCGTGGCTTGTGCTGAACAGCGGATCCACTTGCGCTTCAGACCCCGAAGCTTGCTGCTGTTGCATTCCAAGCAAATGCTGACCTGTTGAAGGACACACAAAAAGAGGAACGTGATTTTTAAGATGTGCTTTAGCGTGGTTTCAAGTCAAAGTCTTCTTAAGATTCGTCATTGCACTCATACATTCAGCACTGTGGATCAAGTTTATAGCTACTGAAGATGTTTTGTTTCCTGTTCATTATGCAAGACCATCAGAGAGGCCCGTATTCATTGAGCAATATGACAACAACACCAATCATCCAGCCAGAGACATAAAGAACTATATTTAGCCACAAGAAGAACAAGGACTCCTGCAACAGATGGTCTGACCCCCTCAGAGCTCTGATGGCTACATTATGGACTCAGTCTGTTATTATATGACGAGACAGACGACGCTGAGATGGACTGCTTTCACCAGACAACTGTGTACATTTAGTCGTGCTAACTTCTTAGCTCGAGGTATTGTGCTGGCTGTCGCTTTGTTATTCTAACATTCCAGCTCAGAGCAAGTGTCACAACAACTAGTAGAGTGTGATATGGATCGGACTAATTACTTTGAAGGTTCTAATACATGCCACCCATCAACACCGACATGGCTGAGCTTCCGTCAACCTCGTGTGTGCACTGAGCTACAACACAACATGTTGGATGACAAGGCCTGCATGCTGCACATTAGCATGCCACATTAAATGTTAAACTGCAGCACCATAGTCGTAGTTTGGCATGTTGGCTTGTTAGCACGGTGATGGTAACATTTATCTCACATCCAAGGTTAATAGAGCACAGCTGAAGGCCTATTCACATCAGCATACATGACAGAATAAAGTCAGCCCTACAACTGAATGTAGTAATTTATTCATTTTACTAACGATCATGCACAAATGTTCTGATTTCAGAAGTAAATAAAATTATACAAATGTAAGCCCTGTGGTTTGGTGTGATTCACAGTGAAATCCTTAGTACATGCTTTTTCTGCTAGCTTAGCTTGTTGTGGTACTACACTTGGTTTTTAAAAAATGCTAAATGCTTTTGATCTGAGTGACAGAGTGCATAGACTTTCCTCTGGAACCTACTTTAGGCCAAACTTCACTGTTCGTCTCCGTGGTTGATGTGGTACCAATTTTCTGAATTAGTCTCAAAGTGCAAACAGAAATTATTGCTAATTTGCACAAAGACCGATGGGAGGCAGCAATGCCATCCTGTGCCTAGTCTATCAGAAATTAAGAGAGAAAAAACAAGAACAAGGAAAACAAGAAATCCCCATTTTGCTTGTTGTTGTGATGACTTAAGACTGGCGTGAAGAACTTTTACAGATAAATGTTTGTTGCATTGAAGCCAAATGGGTTCACACAACGCTGATTAAGCCTATCAGCACCAGGTGAGTCTCCCTGTGTTTTGTAGTTTATTGGAGTTTTTATCTGGTGTCACTGGCACACCGGTATCGATGTGTTTTATGTCAGCTGCTACGATCAGTTCACCAGAGTTAACGAGAGGCGCAACCACAGCGATGGAGACGCTGGAGCTACACTAAGTACTTGTGTGGTGGAAAAACCTCGGAAGCATCTGATACTCCAGACAAAAAGAAACTCTGCATTCAGAGGAAAGATTACAGCCTAAAGAGAGAGATCGATGGCACATCAAAGGTTCACAGCAGCAGTTCTTGTAATTACTCTCACTGCCAGAAGGGAGAGACAAAAGTTCCACACTGCACGTTTATTACGATGCACACGGATGAGTACCTACTTCCACTAATGCAGGGGATGTCAGGACACATCCACATACACTCTGCTACAAGAAGGTGGGCCGGATGAAGCCCCGACCACCTCCGAAAGTCATCTGAGCGATCAGATCTTAGTGCGTCCTCAATACGTCCTGGATGCATTCACACCTGAACGTAGAGCTGTCCACTTGTGATCAGATCAGCTAAGACGCATGCGAGTGCTGGGTGTGAATAGGCCTGAGAAACCCACAATCCCACATTCACACCCACTTCACTTTGTGTTGTGTGGAGGTGAGTGAAGTGCAGACATTGTGCTTCCCTTTGTAGTCCTCCTTATTTGATTGTTGCATGACTATTTGTGGGCTGCAAAGTGGCTCGGCGGGTAGCACTGTCACCTCGCCGCTAGAAGAGCCCCGGTTCACGTCCCAGTTAGGTTCTCCTCGTGCAGCACGGATTCCTACAGTCCCACAGGTTCTCCCACAGTCCAAAAACATGTTGAGGTTAATTGGTGATTCTAAATTGTCCGTAGGTGTGAATGTGAGTGTTTTTGGTTGTCTGTCTCTAAGTGTAGCCCTGTGATAGACTGGTGACCTGTCCAGGGTGTCCTCTGCCTTCACCCTGAGTCAGCTGGGATTGACTCCAGCCCCCCACGACCCTCATGAGGATTAAGCGGTGTATAGATAGTGGATGGATGACTATTTGTGTTTCATGAGTACAACCTAATGCAACACTATCAATGTCTAGCCAGTAAGACTTTCGGAAACATTTTCCCTTCCTGCTGTCACCGAGTTTTAAATCTAATGTGTGGGGTGACGTTCCTCATCAACAGGATCAATGTGCTTTACATAAACCAGTAATCACTGGTTTGGCAAAGCTGAAGAAGGGAGCATGTGTGGAGATGGAGGAGCTACAGCAACTAGAAGCAGTCTGTGGAGGTAAAACCAAGAAAGGAGACAAGAAAAGTTTCTGATGCACCAGTCGAGAAAAGAAAATCGACAGTTGGGAAGGATTACAGTCCAAAGTAGGACAGTGAGGCATAGGCTATAAGCTTGTGATGTGAAGTGAGTACGCATAAGCAGAGGAAATCAGCGGTGCAGTCTATCCTTCGATGTGGCTCAGTACACATTTGCATTTGCACTGCTAAAGGCATGTGGCTGGTTGAGGTCCACACCACCTCAGAATCTGATCTGGCCGATCAGATCTCCATGTATCCTCAGTACGTCTTGGATGCATTCACACCTGAACGTAGAGCTGTCTACTTGGGACCAGACCAGCCAAGACGCATGTTAGTGCTGGGTGTGAACGGGCCTGAGAAGCCCACGATCACACATTCACACCCACTTCATGCCAGGCATTGTACTTCTCTTTCTATCAATCTTTACTTGACTGTTACACAACGATTAGTGTTTCACAACCCAATGCAACCCTATCAATGTTAACCTGAAAAGGCTTTCTGGAGCAGTTTCATGTCGTCCCCCTCCATGATGAACAGCTTGTACGCCTTCCACTGTGGCTGTTCAAAGGGACTATAAGCACCTTTGAATTCAGACGTGGTCGGACAGCACGTCTTAAAAACTCACTCTGAGCTCGTGGCATTGTTTGAAACGACAACAACAGTTTTATTGCTTAAGCTCACAGCTGAGCACAATGACCAGAACTTGTTTAGCCTACTTGTATATCGTGTAAAAATGTTAATTCATCCTGACGCCGCTGCTCGTTTCCCCCCTCTGCTTTCACAGCAAATCTCATTAAACTTGTGCTGTTGTTGTCTTTTCCTTATTGGCTTCTCTCATGTGACCGAACGCCGCTGCCACTGGCCCGTGCACTTGTTTTTCCCCTGAGGTGACACAGTAGGTGGTTTTGGCAGTCGATGGGTTGCAGGAGTCAGAATGCATTACTGCCACCGGGCTCCTGCCCCCACACACCGAGAGACAGAAGAAGCTTTGCATTTCTTCATTTGTGGGAGTCCTTCTGTCTCTTTTAATCTCGCTCTGTGGAGATGGGAAGAGCTAACATTACCCTGGTTCCTGTTTAAACTTGGAAATCATCTCTGTTCTCAAATAAACACTGGCAGCGCATCAGTGCACAGCCTGCCCTTCAATAAGCAAAGACCAACATTGCAATATATCTGCCTTCCAGTGGCGCTGGCAATGTGGGAGGCTCGTGATGTGAAATAAAAGCCTCGGCAGTGATCTGGACTCCACGGCGGCTCGACGGCAATGTGCAAGGCAGTTTCATTACATTTAGGTACATTAGTGACGTGTTCTACAGCGAAACACAGACGTGGCAACAGGGAGGCACATATACACAAAAATGTTCCTTTTTTTTTCAGAAAGCTTTACAGTTTACTTTTGAGAAACTTTCACAGGTTCATTACAGAGTACCTGGAGAGGTCTGATTGAACACGTGTATCTGCACCAGTCTTGAGTTTGGACCTCTAAAAAAGCCGGCTTTCCAGCTCGGAGAATTTAATTAATAATTCAGAGCAAAGCTGTGTACTCCGATTTCTCCAAAGCAGACTCTTTAAATCCAAAATAGCAGCAGTTTTTTACATTTACACAATCTGTTCTCACCCCATAGACGTTTTATCAGAATGTGATAAAAGGCTGAGGGCGGCCTTATCGTCAGACTTCATCCCTCATCTGGAAATATTAACCGCTGAAACTCCCGTGTTCTCAGGCTTTGCAGATTTTGTTGCGTTTCTGTTTTCTGTCCCTAGTTTCATTAGATTTCTCTGGCGCTGCCTCACAGCCCAAGGTTACAGACTGAAAGGTCGTCCAGAAGACAGCGGGGAAGTGTTCTGCAAGTCGGCCAAGCGTGCCGCTTCGCCTGTCGGTTCTTGCGTCTGAGTGATGGGGGGGCAATCAGATTTCTGGGACAAGTTCGTTCTCCGTCTTTATACTGACTGAAACTTCTGCTCTTACACTTTTGCACTTTGTTTCTGCGTTTTGGATTTTTTTTTCTGTTTTCTTTCCAAACTTCTTTCTTCGTCACTCTTTGCTTTTCTAATACTGTTGGTAATCTTTTAAAACGGCATTCTCTGCTATACGTTCTGGCATCGGAAGGACCGAGAGAGAGTTAAGTGTTCTCAATCGTCTCTTCACTGTTTTACAGCTCAATAAAAGTTAGTAGAGGCGAACCCAAAAGCTCTAAAGTAATTTAAAACGTCTATCAGATTTATGTAGTTTCACATTGCCTGCCCATTCTGTAGAACATGATGGTCTGGCTGCATTCATTGTTATTCTGCTACAGGGAAAGAAACGCTCTGTCTTGTTTGTAGTTCCTAAAATCAGTCACAGTCGTCTTAAGTGAAGGATGCAGCTTTGGTGTCTTCTCAAAATAATGACGGGTGAATTGTTGTGGAGGCATATCTGCATGCAGGGGGACGAGCACTGTCACTAAAATGGCTAATCCATCAAAAAACACAACAACTGCATGATCAAAACCTTCAGCAAAACTTAAAACGTCCAGTATGGTAGGTTGATGCCAAAAGGATGTTATTGTTTCCCATAGTGAAGGGGACAAAGAAGACCCAAATTAGCAGCCAATGGCAGGCTAATACCAGCCTACATGTGACGAGTGACACCTGGGTTTATGTAAAGTAGCAGGATGACAACATATACTCAGCTTGTTCCATGTTTATGGATAAAATAATCAGAAGTTTTGGGAGAATACAAGGAATTAAACACCTGATGAATTGTTGTACTCCAAAAATCATCTTTAATGACTTCTGCCAATTGATTTGAAACAATTCCAAATCCCACAACAGACTACGGCCAGAGTTATACTTTCCGTGTTTGCGAGGGTTTGTACCGAAGGTTTTTTATTGATCAAGTATTGCACAGGCCGCATCCACACAAGCTACATGTCCCAAACATTTCTGACAAGACAGCAGCGCTTTCAGTGTGGTCGGAAATAAAAGTAAGGATCAGTACATGACATCACAAATCAATCCTTCGTGTAGTCTGCAAAAACCTGCTAGCAGCTTTTCCACAGCTAACTACTAACCAGCTGTGCATTTTTCACTTTCTGTAAGTAAAATAATTGAGAAGTTATGGTCTCATTGCGGATACTCGGACATCAGCTGTTCACTACCACAGCATTCCTTTCTCTTAGATAATAGTAAATAAAACGCTGCACTAGCTTGGGGAGAAAACACTGAATTGTGGATAATCTTAATAATCAAATGCACAACGAGAGAAGAGCTGTCTGATGAAGGCCTAAATATGAGAACCTGTACACTGAGAGCTCCTCCACCAGCCTCAACTAGAATTAGAGGTTAATGACTTTCTTTTTTTTTTTTGCAGGGTGGATCAGAGATTCTTCCCTCAACCTGGTGTCAGCAGCCGCTCTACACCATGCTGAGGATTCTTGATGCAGTGCTATTGTCTGGCCATCGCAGTTTAAGGTGGGTTTCGATCTAAAAGCTCCCTGCTTTTAAAAATGTGGTCTCTAGCGTACCTTATCTTATTCTATCATTTCTCTCCATCATCCTTCCACCTCTGCTGTTTCCGCTCTGCTCGCTCTGATGAGCTTCACCTTTTCAGTCGCTTCACATGTTGCTGCCCTCCAACATTAAACGATAAGAATCGCATTCGGCCATTTTATGATCACCTCATCACCCTGCATGGTGACTTGTTATCGTCAGCAGTGTTCTTTTTTTTCTTTCAACTCTGCAGTTTTTCCTCTCTTTCTTTTTTTTCTCCCCATCATCTCGTATTCCTCCGCTCTCTCCATCCCCGCCCCTGCCCATGACATTTGACATCGCTGCATTCAGCTCACACACAGAGAATATTTGCTATTCCGTGTGCATTCTGCATGGCTGCTGAATATCCAAAGGGTGAGATCTTCACCCTCGTCAGGGCAAGCCAGCCTTCCACGCATGACAGTAAAGAACTGGTTCTTTGGAGACGGCTGGCTTGTCTTAAAAAAACAAAAAAAAAAAACCCAATCTGAATTTCTTTTTGTGAAAACAACATCTAAAATGAAAAAAACATTTTTTTTTTATAAGATGCAGAAAAGATGCTTTATGTTCCTGACAGCGTCTGTCCAGCAGCAACAACAATAACGCCTCTCTCTGCATTATTAATATCATTTTGCAGGGCCTCAGAGTGTGCCAGAATACAAATGGAATCAAGAGAAGCCCATTTCCATTTTAAATGCGTTCAGTGGATAGCAGTGGTGTGGCGCTGTGGTGTCTGTCACTAAGTGGAACTATAAAAATCAAACAGCTGAAAGACAAAAGAACCCAGTAATTGTCCCAGTAAACCACAAAGGGGCCACTTTTATAAAGGCAATAATTGATGTTCAGGCTTTTAAGGCAATTGTACCAACAATTATCACAAACAGTATTTTTATTCCTTAGTGCTTCTGTTCCTGACAGAATGCTTTGTAACCCATAATTATTTCACCCTATTTGCTTCTCGCTCTGCTAAAAGACAAACCAATATTCACTGCCTCCTAAATTTCCTTGTAAAATATAATTAAGTTAAAAAAACATATTCTCACTTACCCCTGGTGGTGTCTAACCACGCAGATGGTTTATTAAATAACAGACTCCGACACATGTCTCCATTACAATAAAACGAAGGATAGGAACAAGTTTGTGGTGCTCACAGTATTTAAAAAATTTTTTTAAAAAAGACTTCAAAATTTCACCAGCATCTTTTTCCCAGAAACAACGTCCCTGTTATTCTGAATAATCATAGGGACTATTTCTTGAAAAAACAGTTGACAGCGAGGTCTGAGGATTGAGATTGTGCTGGTAAGGAGGCAGATATCTCACAGCATGACAAAATTACCTTTCTCAAATGTACTGAAGTAAAAGAGAGGCTGTCACTGTAAGACGCCCTGGAGGAAGGAAAAGAGAAGCAGAAAGGCTCACCTGCTCGTCGCTACGGTGATAGTCGTTGTCCTCCTCTGGTTTCTCCTCTCCTGCCTCCTTATTGGCCGTGTCCTCTGATTTGGCGTCGCCTGTTCAGTAAACCAAGAGGAGAAACGGTTATATTACCACGCATATATACACAATAAAAGACACATAATAACAAAGAAGTGTGTGGTTTGTGGACACCAAACTCCATCACCGTGTATCCGTTTACATCACAGTCAGCATAGTTTTGACTGCAATGTAAATGCAAATGCTTAAGTGAAGTCCACAGTGGTTGAAATCAGACTTGGCAGAGAAACAACCACGTCTGTCTCTGCAGAATTCAAACAGCCTGTGCCCTGTGGAGCGTAACAGCACTTCCATTTATCAACAATTACATGTCAGAGGGCGTCAAAGCATCCTTTATATGACTTGTCCTTTCCAGGCACATCTCTAATGCACGTAAACCCGTAACCAAGAAAAAATCACCTCACTTATTCTCCGAGCCCACACGAGGACCAGCCTCAGCTCTACCTGACTTGGTTTATCTTGGTTTTCCCAGGAAAATGAAAGATGATGTGGGGGTTGAAGAACGAGCAGCACTCTCTAGAGAACATATAGGTTAAACTGCCGAAGGTAATGTGTTCAGAGTGCCTTAAGAAAGGTGAGGTACTGTTTAGTAATGCACCACACAGACAGTGTTGCAGCTTGAGTAAACCAGCAGAGTTGATGTAAAAAGCTTCAGGGAAGATTAGGTCATTTGCAATAATTTTAGCAGAAAACAAGGCTGTGTACACAAATATATGAATGTTACTCCACTAAACTTGTTTTACAACCTAACATTAAGTTTAGTTACCATTATAGAGAGTAGTACTCCAGTAACGGCACCAATATACCACAAAGTCTCCCTTCAACCATTGATTTTCATAATCAATATTAAGGACAACTTTCCAACAACGATAAACCAACCAAGCTGCCCTCTTCACACTGTGATTGATCACTTAACTCTACATGATTTTAACTTTATAGTCAAGTTTGTTCTTTACTGAACTTTTTGTAACTTCTCTTGTGTGCTAACAGGTGCTAACACAGGAACAGACTGTGTGCACCTTCATTCCCATTCCTATGATTTGTTTGTGGTCACGAAAGTGCAAAACAAATTTACAAGTGGCGAAACACTTTTACAAACTCCTGAAACTCTTTTACAAGTAAAATCAACCGGAAAGGGAATGTACCGACTCTGGGATTGAACCGGAAGTGGTGATGGGGAGCGACCAATAAGAGTTGTTGTCATTTATGGAGTTCATGGTGACCCAAGATGGACAGCGACAGGGTGATGTTTTGCCCGTTTTGTGGAACACAAATGAGCCGATTAACGCGGTTACAACCCGGCTTCATTCAGTTTGCTTTTCAGAGACCTCGAGCTGATGTGAACATCATGTAAACATGACATCATGTCTACGATCAAAGCTTACGAGTGTCCCTCGTTAAAATATCTGATGCACTGCTGCAGCATATCTGGTCTTTCCGTCTGATCTATGCCCCTTTGTATACGCCCACCGTATACAAAGACCTGTAAGATGTAAACTGCAGATTGCATACAATGATCTCAAAGTATGTATGATTTGTGGGCGGCAAAAAAAAAGGAATGTGCCTGAGAGAAAAACGCCTTCAACAGTAAAGACTACGGTAAATCTAAATGACGTGTTTATTGTCGACTCTGTATCCTGCCAGGTTCAACATACATATGTAAAGGTGCAATATAGACTTCAGGCAGTGACAGGATACTGTGGCAGCAGTGCAGATTGTTGAACGGACATAATACTTTTAGCAAGGCAACTGGAGCAAAAACAAACTTATTTTTATACGTTGAACATCCATATAGCTGTGAGCTGTGATATTCTCTCATCTGGATGTGTCTGCGCATTGTGCAGCCCACAATGTACGACCAGGTAAACGATGCACACTGAAAAACATGAGCGCAGATACCCCACACAGCATCCTCAAACGCGCATTCATTATCTGCATCAGTGAGCTGTAGGTGTGTGTGAAATCTAAAGGAAAGTCGAATTTGCACAGTACCATGCTGTGTCACTGCAGAGGTTTTATAGATGTGTGTGTGTACAATCACTGTCTAAGACACCACAACAACTTTTCAAACCCCTGTGAAACGGCGGCTCCAAAGTTGTCCCGGACAGCTGTGGTTATATATGTCTTTGTGGATTCTCCTGTTGTCTGTGATATCGTAGCAGTATTGAATTTTTAGATGTGAAACTTAGTTATCAAAGTCAAAATTGTGTTGCCACGACAAAATTGCTGCACGGAAAGGTATTGCTTTTCTGTAACCTTTAAAAACAAAGAAATTCAGTCTGTTCCTCCTGGATTCAGTGGATGTAATAACTTGGTGTGTGTGTGTGTGTGTGTGTGTGTGTGCGCGTGTGTGTGTATGTGTGTGTGTGTGTGGACAGTTTACTCCTGCTCAGACTGTAGATGTGATTGCGTTCACCCCGCTGTGACCACTTTCTGTCTGGGCTAACTGTTACCAATTCCACCGAGTATTACCAAGCTTGCTCTGGTGTCTCTGTGGTGATTGTCTCCAGAGTCAGCCTCGCTGATTGCGTATCAAGAGGGTCTTGCTCTTATTGTTATGTCTCACCTTCATCCAACTCCTGAGCATCTCAGTGACTCTCAGCAGACACACGAAGTCCCGGCTCGTGTTTGAGGGGGAGGGCAACAGGTAATGGGATGATTGGCTGGGTTTAGGGGTTTGAAAGTTTCTGTTTGTCATACTGAGTTTATGATTTATGGGATGTCTCGCCGACAATCAAATCTCAAAACCATGCACGATGACATTTTCGACGGAGGCTGCTGTACGTTGGCAGAGAGATGGAGCACACATCGGTTTGTGGATGCTAGTGTGTGGGAGTTTATACTGTCAGGAAGGGAAAAGTGACTCAGCAGACTCGTCGTGGCCCTCCACCTGTCTTGCGTTAAGTGCTCAGGAAAGCAGGTAATTTAAAGAAACGAGTCTGTCGTGTGCTTGTGGAAGTTGTTTCGTCAGTGTCAAAACTCAACACGTGCACACCCTAAAGTGCAGAGCTTAGATTTACAGCGCGAAAACTCTGATAGTTCAACGTTATCCTGTAAATGCCACAGTGTTATCGGTGGTTGAGTGATGGGCCGGCCGTGCTTCTTATCGTGTGAGTTTTTCTGGCCCTTTCTAAGTATCACACATGCAGGCTTAAAAGCTGAGCAAATGGATCTTAAGGTGACACCAAATCTCTGGAAAGTGGCATCAAAATGTCCATGGAAACTTCTCGAATCACTGTCAGCATCATTTACTTGTCGCCGCTGCTGTTTACAGTCAGTGTGTTCCAGTCAAACAGCATTTTTAATTTGTATACAGCGAACAAGTCAAGTCACTGTTTTTAATGTAGGACACTAAAGACAACTGCGCCAATGGGCTTTTTAGTTAAAAAAAAAAAAAAGATCATGATTGACATAAAATTAGCCAAAAAGGTTTAGATACTAGGGGTTAAGATCGGACAGTGTTATTTAGTGTTATTTAACCCAGGCAACTTACAAAAATGGTATAAAATCCTACTTTACCAGACTGGAATTGCTATTAAGGCTGAGACCCTACATTGTTATTAACTATAGAAAACAACCTGACTAATGCAATAACAATACCACGACCCTACAGTATTACAAATTACAGAATTTAATCTAACTAATACGACTATAAAGGCTGAGGCCCCACAGCATTACTAATTATGGAGAACCCTACTTTTAGTTGTAATTTCTGTAAAGTTGTGGCTGATAGCTCATTATACTAATTCGGGCAGAGCTTTGGAGCTATGAGGAATGTGAAGTGCTGTATTAAGCTGTCTTGTTGAGTGTTTGGAACATCCTGATCACAGGAGGGAAGGGGAATTATGTTTTGCCAAGGAACAAGCTACAAACGATTTAGAGCCACTTTTTAAGCCAACATTCAAAGATGAGTTCCAACACGGGTAAATGTGTGACTGTTCTTGGTCCTCCCAAACCCACATAACTTACACATAATCTGATAAAATATTAGTTTACCTCCTTTTAAGCTACATTTTCTACTCTTTACTTGTTGGATATTGGTAAATAACTGTGTGATTGGAAGGCTCGATATTTCCAAATGTGGACCTTCAGTTTTGTAGCACAGTGAGTGAACAGCTCGTGTTACCTTTAATCTGACCAGCAGTGGGTGAGTATGTGGGACTTGAAGGATTGATTTCCATTCGGGTTTCCATGAGTTTCTAATTTTTTGCTGAAGTTAACTTTTCAACTACAATTTAGGGTTTTTCTGTGCTGAGCTGTTTACATCGTTATTAAGGGGTTGAAGAAACACAGTTGTTAAACCGTCTCACTTCCTGTTCATTGAAACAGATATTATATTGTTTTAATTGTTGAAAGAGAGCTTCCTATATTTATGCACTAAAACACAATAAACTAGGGCTGCAACAAATGGCTATTTAGTCAAAAATGTTTTTCCTTAAACAAATACTCAAACCATTTAATTGATTGTCTAAATAGTTGATGATTAATTTCATAGTAGACGACTAATCAATTATTGGATAATTGTTGCAGCTCAACAGTCCACATTACAAGTATTACCGCTGCTGGTCATGACGTCAATGCTCAGGGATTACAAAGTGTTGGTCTGTCCTGTGTGATCACCAAAGGGGCAGATGTAGATGTATGCTGCTCGGCTGGTTACAAAGACCCAAGTGAAAGTTTCTATTTCTGACAGATGCTGCAGCAGAACATGTTTGAACTCAAGACTCAGGACTGTTTATGTTGACCCTCCATCTCTAAGAGTGGGATGTAGGGTCAGTATGACTGTGAGGAGGGATCGCTGCAGCTGAACGCTGCCTGCCTACATAAAATCATAAAATGTCCTTCAGTGCGTGTGCAGCAGGAATCCAGGGCTTCAAATGTTTTATTCCACATTTATTCAGTTATAAGGAAAACACTTGTTTTAATTAAAAGCCTGGTTGAGGATGAAGCTTTCCAAAAACCGCTGGCACATGCCAAGATTTTCATGGCACACTTCAGGGACAGTTATTTCAGGAGGGAACCCTGGGGGTTTCCGTCTTAATCCTTTAAGGCATTTTCAGACTTGGGTCAAATTGCTCAGTTTGGGGAGAAGGGAGTCGCTACATAAAACATTAAGAACCCTCCAGAATTTATAGGAATTGCACGGCATTTCATCACAGCAGTGACGATGGAGAACCTTAAAAAGGTTTTCCTCTCATTAATTGAATGTTGCTACTTTGGTCCATCTCCCATAAAACCAAAGGAATCCAGTGATGTCTGAGTGGGTGGCACGCAATAACGCTGCAGCTACTTCAAACAAGGAGTCTCAGTTTGAAGAGGGTCGCTATAATGAAGGCTTTCACTAGATGACTAATTCATACTCTGTGCATGTATTATCAGCTCCTATTGAAGTGGGTTTTTATAATGATAGGCCTACAGCACATCATACTATATTAACACTGTAGGTAAAGACAGACGGTGGTGGTGTTACTATTGTATTCAGCCCAACGTGTCCTTTAGCATCCAACCCAAACCTTGAGCAGGATTTATGGTGTGTCTCAACTGCATGACGGATTGCATTGGACACCTCATTCCCAAAACATTTTCAGCATCATTTGCTGTAAATTTCTGAAGCCAACGATCCGACATTCACATGCGCTCCAGGCGGTAACTGAGCGTCTGCATGAACATCTTCTAGCTCCCTGTTTTGTCTTTGCTACTTAACAATTTGTGTATTTTTGTGTGAGCAACCTGATGCAAAACCATCAGTGTTGCCCCGGGAAGACTGTCTGAAAAAGTGAGCTGTCACCTCAGTTTTTAAGTGATATTGCACCACCTAGCTCCCTCCTATGATGGCCAGTTTTATAGCCCATCTTCCAGTGTGGCTGTTCTGAAAGCCTACACACCATTGGTATTTTAAAGGGATAGTTTAGCTTCTTCTTTCTGCCTATAGGGGATCATGGTCAGTAGTGCTGCTGGCAGGGAGGCTAAGCACAGAAAAACATGTTTTATGAGGTCAACCTAAAACACTATTTCTTTTAACTATTTTAAGTGCACATAAAAAATACTGCAGGTGCTGTAGGATTTAGGCTTGGTCCGAATAGAGATTTCTGGGCTCCGGATATTCGGGCCCAATTAATGGCGAATATCTAAATATTCGGTGCGGTTGGGGCGGAGCAGGCAGGTGGTGGGTTGTGGGCAAATATATATCCAGATACCACCACAGCAACCGGGGGGAGACGAATATTCAGATCTCAAAATTGACATCCGGACACCACCACAACGACCAAATATTTGGATGTTAGTGGGAAGATAAAAGTTCTACAGCTGTGAAAGTCTAGCGCCAAAGAAAAGGGCTGTCTGGCAGCAAGGTAAAGCAGCAAGAATTTTATTAAACTTACACAAAGGACGTTAATGATAACCAGTTAATCGATTAACTGCTGTTAATAATTTGACCTACTGGGTTAGTTTAGCTAGTGCCACCATGACAGAGTATTCTGTGAATCCTAATGCCTTCCAGCTGGAGCTTTCACTTTATAGGCAAGCTGAATATGGTATGTCAGCATCACTAGGGCCCAGCAGCTGATCATCGACACCATCACAGTAGCCATAAGCCACTGGAGCAGCTGTATCAGGCCACAGAATGACGTCCACCGAGTTCATTTCATGCTAACAATCAATTAGTGATTGATGCGGCTGCCAATTATTGGTTAATAAATTTACCCTAAACTGATTTTTTTTTTAGTTTTCAGGTGGCTAAATAAACGTTTTGTACATCACATTTCATTTCCAAAGCGGTCGACATATTTAGAACCAGTTCTGGAATCACAAACCAGCGTCAGACCTGCTTAGAGGCTGATCTGAAAGTACATTCATTATCTCACTGGTGTTTGAAAGCAGCTTTCATTTCCTTGAAAACACAGAGCTTAGTCATCGGCACACAGTAAAGTGATAAAAAGGCTGCAAGAAAAAAAAGCTTCAAATCCTTAAAAAAGAAAAAAAAAACTCACCAGTGACCCACAAGAGTAAAAACATCCTCTGAGTTTCAACTTCAGTGAAATCACTTAGAACCATGTTATATTTCTACCACTGCTCAAGGCCTAAGACATCGTATTTGTTTGTGTTTTAACACACTGAATGGGAATGGTGGTAGTTTCTTTTGTTTCTATTTCTGTTGGCATCGGAGCAAATGGTCCTTAAAATGTGTTTGTGCACAGGCATGAATGTGTGTTTGTGTGTGCACTTCTGCTAAACCTGACTTCGAGCGACGAGGCTTGGAAAGCCGGAGAGCAGTACCACTTCCATTTGAGCCTTAATTACCAAAATCAGAGAGGGGGATTAAGCGAGCGATTAGGCCTGCCAGCACGACAGCCCTCTGGGCACACATTTATACCAGCCCTCAGAAGCAGGCTGGTTTGGAAAAGCCGTCGCGCACATAAAGTAGGCCAGAGGCTCGTTCTGATTGGCTAAATTGCCTTAATGTGTGCTGCTTAATGGCTTCCCCTGCTACTCATGGTTGTGCTTCTAATGCTACTTATTACAGGTTGGGGGCTGCGTTCCTTGTATAGTACAATGAGGGAGAGAGAGGGACGCTAACATAGCTGAGGTGAAGGGCTTGGCAAACTTTTTCTGCGGACCAATTTTAGCAGTTTGTACTTTGTCCATTTTTCCGCAGGCAAGGTTTAGTGCGCTTTAATCATGCTGAACTGTGCCGAGCTATGCACAGCCTGTGGCCTCCTGGCACATCTGCTTCGGTGGCTCTGCTCAGTGACAGAGTGGACTGGGTCTATCCTGTGATGGTCTCCTCCAGTAAGCCAGAGCTGTGGCTTCCACTGAACTGATTAGCTGAATTCATGTGTGGTAGAGCCGCTAAGCTCTCTTTCCCAAAGTCGTGCCCTGCTCACCCCTCCGCACTTTTGTAGGTTCTGGCTGAACCTCATAGCTTGTAGTTTAGTTAAACCTCTGCACAGCTGCCTGTAGCTCTGCTCTTAGCAAGTTTCCCTCCCCCTATTGAAAAACTACATTATTGTGTTGCCTTGCCAATAATGTCAGTGCTCTAGTTAAAAAGCTTATGAAGCTCAGCCAAACGGTCCCTCGGTTTTTGCCACATGACTGTTGGTCACAGCTGTGTCACCAGCGGTTTCACAATTGTGCAGAGGAGCAATGAAGGTTTTGATTTTCGCAGAATCTGGTTCGAGCAAATGGCTTACATTTGGCAAAATTTTAAATAGGACATGTAGGATGAAGTGATTTTGATGAAACATCCCGATTCTAAGATTAGATTTAGTTCTGTTTGAGATGGAACGTCACGTCACAAATGAGTAGTTCAAAGACTGTCAGAAAATTCCAAATCCAATGTCTCTTTGTTTTCTATCTGTTGGTTACTCTGTATAAACTACATGCCTGTAACGTTTGGGATTCAGAGGGTTAAATGAATGAATTTAATCGTGTGTTAGTATCAGAAATGTTGCTCCATTCATTACTATCGGAGCTTCTGTGGGATTTTGTGTCTCTATGATCACCTCAGGCACACTGACCCCTACTGCCATCTGGAGGACCTTAACCGCTTAACATATGAAAGCTAAACAACACCTTCTGGCATGTCATGGCCCTCATGTCTGTTGTGTTGTACCTCACGGTTATGTTGAACAACAACAAAGCTGGTAGGTCAACTACCACATTAGACCAATCTACTAGGTGTTGGATTCATTCCTTTACAACTACGAACTGAACAGTCTCCACAACGGCAACAGGAAATGTTTCTGCATGAATTCTTGTTGTGTTTATGAAAACAGCAGGAGGATTTGTGTAGGTATGATTGTACCATTGCGCTGATCTAGATGAGTCTTCATGTTGCAAAGCTCTCCTTTAATGTCCCCGGGTACCTCCATCCCCAACTTCTGATAGAACTCCCTCTGCTTCTTTATCTCCGCTGCACGACAGGGAACAAAATGAAAGTACAAAAGGGTGTTTATCTCAAGGTTGAAGATGTAACCAGACTATTACAATACAGTCAAGTGTGATTGTGTTTAGAATGAAACCAGCTTCATTAGGTGCTGTGAGTCCATCAGTGAAAACAAGAAAATGGTCTGAAATTATTTCAGGCACATGCAGATAATAATAACAACAATTATAACATGAAATAAGTCCAGTGAAAGTAAAGTTTTAGGGTTGTTGGATGGATCTCTGGTGGGTATAAAAAATAAAAGACAATACACGGCACTTACCCTCTTGAAGTCCCGGTACCAGCTTGTACACAATGTCTTGCATTGTTCTGTCATGGCTAAAAAGAAGAAAGTATTAAGTCAGCATATCATCCAATGATAATTAACATCATGGGCAAACAAACCAACACACATCTAACATGTTAGAGATCGTTTCATATCAGATTCGAAATTGGTTTTCATAATCTACTGCAGTGAACCCAACAAAGGCAGCGTTTCAGCCGGCTCAGAACGGGCCTTTGGGGAGCGACGTTGAACGAGTGAGATCAGCTATCGCACACAAAAAGGCAATCAGTCTGTGTTACCTTATCTGGTTTGTTTTCCGACAGTGTCACAGATTAGAACTTCAAGGACTGTTTTCGTTTTGTTTTTACAGGTTCAGGCTCTGAAAAATTGTGTAATTTTGACATTTTTTTAAAAAGGCAAAATGTCTTTCAAACCCACCAGCAGGTTTAGGGGCTCAGAGTGTTAACAGGGTAGAAGGAAGATGAAAAGCGCTTTTCTGGTAGAAAAATATATATATATAGAAAATGTATCTTTTCAAAATGTCTTGTAATCGTTGCCTCTTTTCTTATAAAGAAAAAATAATGTAGCTATTAAGGCCACTACATGCAGCAGTCAGAGAATCAGTAGTAACTCTTCAGTTGAATCACCTAAAAAGTGTAGATTTAGACTGTAAATAAGAAGGTAATCTGGTTGTAAAAACCTTGTCTGATAAAAATCACAAAGCAACATGTACGGAGAAATGGTAAATCTGTTGCAACCAAATAAATAGATCCAACTGACACTTTCAGGTGTGCAGCATATCCTCTGTCAGCCAGAGTGTTAAGCTGCCTCTCCTGGACAGGTGACATTGGTGCACAGTGAGGTGCTCAGGTCTGCCTTCACCATGACAACAACACTGACATCCAGCAAAGGGACACAACATGTAAAATTTGTTGCAGCGTTATGTAGGACAAAAAAAAAAAAAAGAAAAAAGTGTGGCATGTTTGCTTCTCCTGTTGTCCACAGAGGAGAATAAACTGGCCGACACTAAGGCTCCCTACAAGCTGCAGCAAAACACTGACCCCTGCTGGACAGAGGTGGAAGTACAGCCAACTAACTGCTTAAATTAAACCATATCCACATCACGCTCTGTGCAAGACCATTATTCATGTTTTGTTAAGATGTTTTCTGATTCGTCAACCTTGTGCAGAATTTAAACCTGATAAACATGTTTATAACAATAAAGTGTATTTACTGAATGTAAAGTATGTGTTTCAAAAATAAAGACGATATCTTCACATGTCCTTATCAAGCAGTGGTGCACAATTCAGCACAAATCTATTCACTTAGAAAGAGCCAGAGAGTTACTGGTTTAAGCAAATAAAACTAATTGTCCCTCTTGAAAGGGACTTAAAGTTCAGCTTTGATGATTAAAACTGAACCCAGCCCCGAGATCATCTCCAAATTTCTGAGTCTCAGATGGCCCCAAAATAAAATGAGAAATAAATTTGTTGTTTTTGTTATTTAAATAACATCGTGATTTAGAAATACTGTTCTTTTATCCTTTGAGCCTTTAAAAATCCTAAAACTTTAACAAGCCAACAAGGAGCATGATTTTTGCACTGGTTATAGCACATATGATATATACTGTGACCAGTTACACATCATTTTAACGAGTCACAAGTTTGGAATAAAGCACTCGTGTTCAGACAGCAACCATAACTTGGTTCCACAAGTTGGAAACAATAATAAAGCCGTGAAAACTCACAATAAAGTGACAATAAATTACATGAAGTAATGGGATTTACAGCTGCGATGTTACAGGAACCTGAACTTTCTCAGAAACTGGAATAAAAACATGCTGATATCATCTGCAACAGCTTTTTTGTTTCTATATAAAACATGAACATAAAATCACTGTTAATCACATTATTTGTATTCCAAAGCCAGGAGAAAGTAAATTAACACCAAACAGCAACCGCGTCAGTTCAAAGCTGCAAAATGTTTGCCTGCATATAACCAGAATAACTTCCAGTGCATGGAAATAAAATGGATTAAAAGCAGCCACACTTGGCAGTGCGAGCGGCAGGGTTTGTTGTGTCCAGCTAATACTCTCTGTGAGGAGACATCTGAGTGTGATGTGGGTTCAATCCCAAACATCAACTTTGATCAGTCCTCCTGATGAGCAGATGGGGTTTGTCCATCATCTATCGGGTGTTTCTGTTGCCTTCACATCACTTGCGATGTTTCCCATCAGCTCCGATTTCAATGAGGCAAAAAAACAGCTGCACGAAGAGCTAATGTGTTTGAAATGGAGCATTTCCTGCAAAACAATGAGTCTGCAGACAATGCAGCTGAGAAGGTAATGACTAAATTGCTGCTGCACATTAAGTTTGTGTGTCACATTAATCAGACATTAATGCAGAGGAGTGTAAACAACACAGAGCAGGGAGAACTTACATACAATACATGGCCTCTTCATTTCACACTGATAGACATTATTTTACAGTATGGTCATATTCATTAATGTACACGTGGTTAATTTGAAGTTATCAAGACAGTGGGGATCCTTTAGTTTTGATGCAAAATCCTAAAATATAAATAAAATAATTCCCAGCAGCACTTTTTGAGGTCAACTGCAGTATCACAGTGCAGTCAAGTACTGTGTCAACACTCCAACATGTCAGAGTCCAGCAAAGTCAGGGAAGCTGTCAGTCAAAACTGTGCTCAGTGGAGACATAACATTATATAAATCCATTATTATCCACAGCAGCCAGTGAAAGAGCTGCATGTTATTGAGGCGTCTCAGCTTAATGAGGCCGAGCGTTTGTGCCACTTTTCTCTCACTTTGAAACCTGAGGACCTGTTCATACCTGGCATTTCCTTGCTCTGTACACAAGTAAAGATGCACATCGTTCTCGTTTACAAAGGCCAAATGCATTTTTAGCTTTAGGCGGCAGGAGGCAGCAGTGCACTTTCCATGCCTAGTCTGCAGGAAATTTAAAAAAATAAGAAAGCTTCATGCTGGTAGCTCACCTAGTACAGTGCATGCACCGAGTACCAAGGCTTAGTTCCTACCACAGCTGCATGTCCTCCCCCCACTGCCTCTCTTTAGTTGTTCCCTATCTAATAAAACCTGAAGACTAATCTTTTACATTAAAAGAAGAAATACAGGCAGTATAGACATGATTTATTCTTCAGCATGTTCCAGGAAAACCAAGCTTTCTGACGTACTCCTGATATATCTCTATAAGTTTTGTGAAATGTTCAGACAAAGCCGGTTTATGTGACTTGAGGATGTAGTTCTAGTTGCGTGTGGTGCAGGACACGTTCACATCCACGCTGCTAAACGCATGTGTGACCCGGAGCACCTCCCTCTGAATGATGTTAGACCGCTCGGACCTCAGCGCGTCCTCAATACGTCTCGGATGCGTTCACACCTGAACTTAGAGCTGTCCACTTGTGATCAGATCAGCCAGGACATGTTAATGCTGCGTGTAAACAGAACCTGGGTATGTGAAGCAAAACAACCCAAGTAATCACTGCTTTCCTTCCCTTTTTCTCCAAGTTCTAAGACCGTGTCACAGTGTTTAATGCTTATTTGTGCCATATTAAGACACATATTTTTGTTAGAATTTAGCGACACGTCTCTTATTTCTCTTCCTATTAACAAAACATTATTAGTATTTTTTCTGAAGGCTTATACACAAATGTCTCCAACAAAGGTTCCTTTGTAATGTAAGATCAAGCTTGATGTTTACATTTTTTAAAGAAGGTTGACACAAAAAAAAAGGTCCAGCCAGCCGGGAACCTGAACCAATCAGTGTCAGTTTTTACTGTTATGTACCAAAACACCACAACGAGTTCCTTGTATGTGACCTGGCAATAAAAATGATTTGGAAAAATCTAAGAAATCTGGGGGTGCAGAGTCAGAAAGAAAGAAGCAGCTCACTCCTCATCAGGTGCTACAAACATAACACACCCAAATCTCTGGCTGAAGCGTCAGCCCTTCAGCTGCATTCTGGGTAACGTAGGCACCGGAAGAACTAGGTTTGGAATAAAATCTATTAGAGGCAGAGACATCTATTTATATATTTTAAAATATTATGTGGGGTGTTTTTTTGGCTGTATTTCATGGTGGCTGTGGAGAAAGAAAGGAATTGTGGGGAAACAAGGGAGTGGAATGACATGCAGGAAGCAGTGTCCAGATGGGAATCTAACCAGGGCCTACATGCGACACACATCAGGATGGCCCTGCTGCATCTATTATTATTTATTTATTTATTTTATTGCCATCCATCATGAATCTGGCAACATTTCAGGACAGCAATGCTAAATCAGGACAGAACTTTTAAATAGGATGAAGAACAGAGCGGTATGGTGATATTAATATTCTGTCACACGCACAATAACAACCTTGACTTAACCAGGAGGCCCACTGAGTTATCGTTTCTACCGAGCTAGTCGTCATTCCAGCCACACATGACACACCAATCAGTGATATCACATCAGTTAGCATCTGATTATAGTGAACTGTCAGCCCTGCATGTGACGACCCATTTAAAGTTTAAAACCGTACTTCTCTTGCGCTGAAACAACACCATATATGATTTGCTGCCCTGTATACTCCAGGCATTACTCATCCAAAGAACGGGGTTGTGAATGATCTTAGGTTGTAAGCATTGTTGTGTGTTGCACTTATCTACTAAAAAATACACAGACCAACCTCAGCGGTTCAGAGGCTCTTTGTTTCCTGCAGACAACTAGAAATAAAATGGAAAAAGGCCAGCGGTATCTCTGCTCCTTGGTAGTTTATTGTTTACTGGCAATGCACTGCTGATGGTAGTGAGTGTGTGTGTCTGTGCACGGATTAACGTGCATGTGTGTGTGTGTGTGTGTGTGTAGCTCTGCAGCGGTTCCACACTTACCCAATGTACTGCAGTGGATGGCTCTGATGAATAACAATCCTACACGTGGGGCACGTGTTGTTTTCCTCCAGATACTTCACTAAGCAGCTTCTGCAGACTGAAGACACACACAGGGGAGACATTCGGTTACACTTCAATGTACACATAGAGGGTACACATGAGACACTGTCGGCCTTAATTTGTGGCACACTTCGCCACTCAGTGTACAAAGTATACCACTGGGTTAGGGGGGCTCACTTGTTACACTTTTTCTGTGATCGTAAACAACCAATACAACATTTACAAAGCGCTTCATTTAGCTTTAATCTGTCATTCTGTCTGTTAATAAGAACATGGACAATAAGAATAAGAAGACAGATGAAAAGTAGCCACTGCTGCCTGCAGCTTTCCGCACCAGCGAGGTTGAGTTTTGTTCTTTGGTGCTGTTTTACAGCAGCTGACGATGACAAAGTTTATTTCTTGTCTGATCTTAAAGTCAGTTGAGTTCCGATAATGCATCACTGTGTTCTGATGGCCGTCATGCCAACAGCAGCATGCATGCCGTATCATTACTGAAGTGAATTCGTGATGAATCACCTTCACACATATTTCATGGTCCTTGATGATAACGTTACAGGAAAAGAGAAACGCATGGCAAAAATAGCAGACTGTCAGTGTTCCAGTAGTCTGACTCACTGGATGTAGACTGTGGGTATAAAAACGTCATTGGCCCTACATGTGAGCTGCCTCTGCTTCAGCTATCTACGTTTTACTCTTCTGAAAATTTCCTTCACTATCGGAGACAACAGCAACAACCTCCATGCTAGCAACCCATCACGCTGAAAATGTCAAGTTGTGCTCGTGAGTTAGCCATTTTAGTGACAGTGCTCATCTCCCTGCCTGCAAAAGAGGGAACAGTGTTGCTTATAATAATATATAATAAATAATACACATCTCAAGTATTATAGATTAGCTGTAGTACCTGATTGCACCACCAGGAGGAGACTTACGATTTAAACTTCTGTATTGGCGAGCAGAGAGCATTGTGGGGGTTTAGCTAATAAAATGATACACTGATTATTAAAAAATTGCCTTGATTGATCCTAAATCCATCTAAGAATCGACCTCTAACATCACCAGTTTAGAAAAAATTCAAACAAGCCAGAGAAGTTTATTCTCCGATTGCTGGATGATGATGATTCTACATGCTGCTGTGCAAGCCCGTCAAAATCGCACACGTTTTCAGGGCAGCTCATATCTTATTCAGAGGAGTCAAGCTCCCACAGCGTCCTTCCTGTGGCCTTTTTAATCATCTTGAAATTTGATTTTACATGTTCTCTGTGCTCTCTGCTCTTGTACCTGTTACATGGCTTTATCCTCATTATGAATGTGATTTCCCTCCAAAGCGCTTTTGGCAGCATTTGTTGATTCACAAGCATTTCATCAATAAAATTAGTAAATAAAATAAAATTGGGCCAATAATTAAAGTCTATACAAAGTGTGTTTTCAGACCATGGTTTTAAATGACAAACACTTATTCAGTGCACTTGATAATTCTGCATGACCGTGGCTTTAACACTCATTCTGATTACCCGCTAGATTTGCTGATCAGTCAGTGTCTGATCTCACTTTCAGCCACAAAGACGACCAAACTTCACTCTAGATTGCTTGTAACTGTAAGTTTACCAGATGAAATTAGCTTTTCACCGTGATATATCGTGGTACAGCATCAGCAGAAAAGTAACCTGAGGTGCATAAAAGCTCAATATGTATCTTCTATACCCACGTTGTCCACTAGAGAGTGCTGACAGGTCTATTATAACACTGTAAAATGCTCCTCGATCTTTGCATCAAAACATCTCAATAACAAATTCTAACAAACCCTTAATGAAAATGTTTATATCAAGTGTTGAGACTGAAGAAAAACATAATGTTCACTAAAATCTTAAACTCACAACAAGCTGTAATGGCCTCTTAAGTCCAGCAGTGAATAATACTGCAGGAATGAATCATATTCTACAGCGACACTCATACAACCTGTGAAGACGATCAGCTGAAACACTGAACTGAAAGTGTTTCCATGAGGGTCTCTGTTACATTTACAGATTCTTTAGATCAGATACAGTGCTCAATTTGTTTATCCACATCCCATTTCTATTGATTCGTTGGAAGCAGAAGTATAACCACATCGATTGATCTGAAAATAAGTTTTCTATGAACTAAACAAAAGTTTAGGCTTTAAAATTAGAACAAAATCTGGTGTTAAATGGTGTCATTTTGCCTTGGGAACTAATTTGAATAATAACTGCTCAACAAAGATGTCATCGATTTATTTTCTGCGACTGACTTGTCAGTTAGTCGACCAATCTTTTCAGTCATGCATACGATACAGTGAAAGAATTAAGTAATGAGGGGATGCACAGGTATGTGAGGCTGAAAAAGCCACTGAATCACACGCAGACCTCTGACGAATACGCTGAACCTGCAAACGATATACTTAAATAAACTGATTTGTGCACACTGTATGTATTTCACAACCCAGCAGTGAACTTTACTGCATCCGCTTCGCCATTAAATCCGTCTGTGCCTGACATTTTTTATTGCAGCGGAGCTCAGTCTGTCAGAACAGCTGCATTGGCGATGTGATGTGAATCTCTTTGTCTCAACTCTCCAATGGTGGAGCCCCTTCTGAAAGTGAGAGGGATAATCAAGGCGTCATGTCTGGAATCTGATGTGTGAAAAGGCCAGAGCTGCTCTCATCTGTGGTAGAAGAGCTTCCTCTGGTGGGCAGACGAGGTACTAAACTGTCTGGGTTCGTCTCACAACCCATGCAAGTCTGTTTCTACTGGAACTAGTTCAGTGTTCGGGTCAAAACTTGGATGGATTTATGCTGAAAACACTAGTGAGGAAAATGTTAGTTGTTTGGTTCTAGGTATCTACATAAGGCTAAGTAACGCTGTCAACTTTAGGAGCTCAGACTCCCAACAACAAGCAAAAGCTTCCACCTCAATGTGATTCAGGACGAGCAGAGAGCGACTGATTGGTCTCCAGATAGATTAGACTACTCTCACCGACACCAACGCACCAGAAATAAATGTGTCAAGTTCGATTAAACACAGCAGGGGTGAGATCGCCCCTCCAGCGCTGAAATCCTCAGACACTTTTCATTATTCTGCAGTATCAGACGATTATTATTTTACAAAAGCAGCCCGGTGTTGGGACACTGTCAGCTCTGCCCTCTAATGCCTCGCCCCGGTCTCATGTGAGCAGTGAAGGGCGTTTGAGGTTGCAGACGAGGTAAACAGGATGAGGTCTTGTCAACTCAGTGACCCTCCAGGAATTGCAAAATGTCTCATTCAAGGGCGTGCTACTTTCTGTTCACCACAGCAGACGGGTAGAAGGTTTAGTGGACGGATAGACAGACAAACAGGTAAGTAAACAGACAGACTGGCAGACGGGTGGGTAGTCAGGTGAATGAGGAGACAAACAGGCAGAAGGGACGGACAGATAGACACACAGTGCAATGTGCAGCAAAAACCAAGCAGCATGCGACGCCTTCATAAAAACTGAGACTGCAGGACAAATGAGGCCTCGCTGGTTATACAGGAAGTGTCTGGCTCGATGATTGAGAAACACAAGAGGAAGCTCTGCAGTAAAACTTGCTTTTGCAACAGCAGTGATAAGTGCCAGGCAGCTCGAACATAGTGTGAAGCTTACAGACGACCTGAGTGTGATAAAACTGCCCCGGCTGTGTTGTGTTAAGTTATTCAAACTGCCTCACTTGTTCAAAATGTTAATGCTTGATCCCTGCTCCTGAGAGTCACTGGTCCTGTCCTGCTTCTTTCAGCTCAGACAGGAATACGACCCTTCTTTCAGGCTACAGATCTGCAAAAGTCAGGAGGCTTTAATACGATGCAGCCAAACAGCACCGGTGACCTTCATTTACATGAGTGCTGGAGGATTTGCTGGCGTCCACTGATTCACAGGTTCCTTCCCGGGTTACAGCCCATAACTTTTAAAGGTACGCTGCTGTTTGTCTGTATGTCTGTTAACAAATTAAAAGACAGCGTGCAGGACTTTTTGGCTTCCTTCTCGTACAGTTTATAAAAGCTCCTCAAAATAATTTGTTTCCTCTGATTAGGTTTTATTCTAACAGCTTAATATCTTGCTGTTTGAACGCCTCATGCTCCCGTGTCCTTGTATTTTATTTCCTCTTTTTTCTTCTTCTCCCTTTTGCAAAGCACAGTGCCGCTGAAGTGCAACGTAGAAAGGATAAACTTCTTACTTCTTTTTGAGGATGACTAGACGCTAACGCACGGAGCGACTCCAGACTTCAATTATGTGCTCGTTAATCAAAATCCACAATCAAATTGGCTGCTGATTCAACTTTCTAAACCCATTAACAACATCTTCAATTGTTCATTATGTTTAAATTACAAACAGAAAGCAGACCCCTGTGGTCCTAATAAGACACAGACATTTCAATTTCAAAAACACTGCGACCGAGGGCCGTGAGCGTCTCATTTTTACTTCTCTCAGCCTTTGAGTGAAGTTGGACTGCTGCACTTGTTTGCTTTTCAGCAGCTAATCAACACTATCAGCTCACACATATTTGTTACCGACGTGTTATGAAGTTTGCGGCTCATATGATTCGAAGCTGGTAAACACAGAGCAGAAGGTATCGTAATTTCTGTACGAGTGCAAACTAGTTTCATGCACCATAAATTAACATAAATAAACAACTAGTGTACACAGTGACAGAGCCACACTGCAGTTTTTCTCTTGTTGACTTTTGGTTTACACGATGTGCCACTGTTGGGACAGTTGACTTAGTGGCTGCTTTATTAGGTACACAAGTACGATTTAATACAGTCCAATTTAACAGTTCTTCCGTAAATTCTACATTTAAGAAACTCACGGTATCCCAAAGCATAAATTAGATTTCATGTTTATGAATGAGGTCAGAGTTAAAAAGGGTCACACTGGACTGGGCAGCATTTTCAGTTCTTTGTTCTTCCTGTTTACAAAAAAAAGTGGGAAAACTCTCTGAATATTACACAGCACCACTCATAAGACCTCAACGCCTAAACATATCAACATCTCCAAGACGAGAACATTACAAACATTGTCGCAGTTGGACTGCATGTACCGATTGTTCAGGAGTTCCTAATAAAGTGGCCACTCTATGGACTTCTAGCTGTGGAAGGTGTTTAAAATATCCGTCCTAAATATTTCAATGTGTCTCTGCTCACTCAAATTATATGTAACGAGCAAAGATTGCAGCTCCAGACTTTATTATTCTCACCTGACTCCCTAAGAATCAGCCAATTGTTTCTGTATGATAACTTTAGTGTATTTAATGAAGTCACACAACATTTTACCTTCACACTATGAATACTTTCAGACCTTTGAACAACACAGCTGTGGGTCAAAAAGGTTCCCACTTTTTAATTTATGTGACTTTTTCCAGCATTTTTGAGCCTCATAAGGAGATGAATTTATTTCTAGGGACATTTGTGTGACACATCTGAACAATTATACATTTATTCCAAGTGTCACATTTTTTGTTGTTTTAATGATCTTTAAGCAGCAATTTAATGGGGTTCATCATAGTTTTAAAAGCACCTGCTCCACTTCAAAGTCATGACACAGGGTCATAGAAACAAGCGCCGATACCCTACAGTGTTATCTGTTTTCTTACTACAGAAAACACAAAAAGCACATATTGAGTCCTAAGTAAGGGTGCGTTCATCATGTGAGACAGGTGCTTGGTCAGAACAGGTTATAGCAAATGAAAGCTTCCATTTAGCTACATTTAGAGAGCACACTCATCTTCTAGCCATCATTCCTTCAGTGTCAAAATGACTTTCTAATAATGCCACACTCACTGTAAATGACAAATTTGAGATGCTCCTTACTCAGCAAATTGAAACCATGATAATGCTGAGTGAGCGAGACACTGATTCACGAAAAGACCCATCTGGGAGCTGATGCATTTCAAAAAGGTAATAAGATCTATTAGATCCGTATGATACCTTCATACCCAGAGATCCAAAACAGGCATTCACATCTGACGTGGCACCCATCATACAGAGCCTTGAGGAGCTGATTTAAATGATCAGTGCTCTTGCTGTGCAACACATCGTAGACAACGTACCTGCTTTTGGTCAACATCCTTCATTTTGTAGCTGAAATATTGTCATACAGCTGTCGTGTTTGTTTTTGCAACTAAATCCTTCTTTTCAGTGTTTCAGTATGTCTCTCTTGTTCTTCACTCAGTTTTCAGCGGTGTAACAAACCCTGCACACGTATTTTTTTTACTACTTAACACAGATTTAAACTAAAAGCAAAGCCTCAAACTTGACTGACAAAGACAATTTTGCGTGATGAAATATTACTAACATCCCTTTTACTGTTCATGGTGTATATTTAAGGATTTGGAGACATGAAAATGATCAACTACATCCCACCTACTAAAGAGAAAAAGAGAATTTTTAACTCAAGATGATTCATCGTCTTTTTTTTTTTGGTCTAGAACAGTCTGTTCAGAGATCTTGGCTATCACACAAAATTAGACAATATAATGACTAACTGCAGGAGAGACAGTCGGTATGATCGTAATTCATTAAAAATACCCTGCTAACGATGCAGCAGCGTGTGAATGAGAGAGGACGTCGTCTCACCTTCATATGAGGCTAATAGATAAATAAATGTGCTGTGATACTGTGAGTCTATGTGTGTTCATGTCAGGGTTTTTTAAAATGGTAGTTACATAAACCTGTAGAGTTATTTGTTTGAAAACAATCACACTAATAAACAGGAAGATGGGAAGCAACAAGCTCCACAGCAGAGATGTGTGTAAGTCCTGCAGACGGATCAGGCGCTTCGCTGGCGGTGAAACAAACGATACAGAAAGCAGCACCGTGAGTCAAAGTTCAGCCACAAACCGAGCTGCGTCTCTCTCAGAAGCTTCACTCTGCCTCCAGGATCCGTCCCTGGTGGCAAGAGCCGAGAAAAACCCTCCGAGACGGTCAGTGTGTGTGTGTGTGTGTGTGGAAAAGCAAAACAAAAGAAAAAAGACGAGCAACAAGACGGAGAAACACGAGCAGAAGGTGAAACGTGAGAATGCTTCACAGAGACAGCGAGGGGACAGCGTGAGGAGGGACCTACAGGTGTGTAAGCACTCGGTGACGGTGGTGGCGTCGATCAGGTAGCCCTCACACAGACGACATGTGATGTGGGCATTGATGTGACACAGCTTTATCTTCCTCGTCAGCATGTCGGGGTTCTGGGGAAGAAGGAGGAGACGAAATGAGTGATTAAAGCTTGAAACACAATGCATAGTCACTCATAGACAGGAACAGGGTTGCATCTATTAATTATGTTAGAAAAATGTTAATCAGCATTTCCCAAAGCCCAAGATGTCAAAAGATTCTTCATCTACTTCTACATATTATCTTCTATGTATTATTTGTTGTGTATTTTTCTATATATTTCTATTATTATTTCAATTATTCTTGTTGTGTTTTTGTCGTCGTTGCTTTTTGTTCTATTTTCACTTGAGACTGTAATGCCTGTTTTTGATATTTTATTGTCTGGACCCCAGGAAGACCAGCCGACGTCTTGGCGTCAGCAAATGAGGATCCTTTTAAATAAACAAATAAACAAATGTCTTATTTTGTTCATCATAATAATAATAATAAAAATAATAACACATCTTATTTGTATAGAGCTTTTCAGAAACTCAAAGACACTTCACAGGATAAGAACATGAGGCGAACATTTTCAGTGAACCGTCATAAAGGAGGAAGGAAACATTCACATTTAAGAAGCTGCTCACACTATGTAATCAATGAAGTAACAGGTGTTAACTAAATAAACAGTTGACAACTAATCGATCATTCATTGTAGCTCGAGAGAGTGAAGCCACATTCTAAGTATAACGCCGACTCAAACCAACACTGCAGCTATTAGTCAGCATCGCTCTTTATGATTTCATAGTTAACCGGTGAGCACAACACGCAATATTTTGTGGTGTTTTCCTTTCTATATTTGCACATACATTTAAGTGACAAACAAAATACCGTTTATACATTCCCACAACGTGATGTACTGAATGACAGGGAGCAGTATTTTCTCATGAGTGTGATATGAAGCATATTCTACTGATCATCATTTAATGTTCCTCATTTTGAGTCAAAACTTCTCATGAATGTTGAAACAGCAACTGGTTGACCAAGAAACACTGATTAGCCAGGTGTACTTCAGTGCAATTTGGACACTTAATTTTGTGAGATCTGGTCTTTTGCCAACAAGCATTTATCTCAAATGTGAGCTACACACATTAAAGTATCACAACGACTGTACAACTTCCTAAAAAAATAAAAAATGTTTCCGGTTTAGCTTCAACAGCAGCTTCGTTCTAAATTTCCAGCGAATGTAAAACTTCTGTCCCTACATTCATCCCCATCATTGTTGCTGCTTTCAAAAATGTTTACCAGGCCGTGAGGTGCCAACACGAAATAATGATGACGAGAATGTGATCTGATCAGTTCTGAAGTTCTGAAGTGGAAAAAAACCATCAGATTGGGTTAGTTTTCACCTTGTTGTTCCTAGATTGTGTATAAAATGGACAGCATGACAGCAGCCAAAGCATCTCAGTGCAGCATAAGCCATAAATCGTGTTTTGAAGGGTAACCTAATTAGCAAGTTAGTGCTAATGTTATGGCTAACCAGCTCAGAGCACAACTAAGTGATGAGGGAAAGGAGGTTGGTACGTACAGATCACTTCCATCTAAAGGACGATCTGCATAAAGTCACAATCCACAACAGTCGGATACTGTCAAGACTGCAGCGGCCGGGCTACGTGACATTAAGGCCTGTGGACCCACATCTGGTTCAGACAGGACCTCGATACCACGTCCACACCCTCGGGTTGCAGTTGCACAGAGTCTGGTTGCAAATGAAGAACCAGCACAACGCAATATTTTGGCTTTATTGTTGTACAGTGGCTGCACTGTCCATTCTATAGAAATTCTATAGATTTTTTCTTGCTAAAATAAATCAGATTGAAGTCACTTAGAGGTACAAACTGGGGCCGCCTGAGAAAATGATAAATGTAAAAAAAACCTCCCATCCAGTTCTCTCTCTATATATATATCAAAACAAGCCTAACTCAAACTATAGCTGAGGCTGGTAACAAGTGCATGCGTAAGTGTATGTAAGTGTCCACATAATTATGATCTGGACCGTATAAGCTGCATCCTTATATTTCTATTTTAATAAAACACAACAAAACAGACAGTTTACATGAAGCCAACCATCGAATACAAGCCCAGCATGTAGAATGTCACCAGCAGCCGTAACACACCCATAATCACACCAAGGAACACTGTGCTGAATATTACTGCAGCATTTTATGTCAGCTCGCCGAGCTTCACTGTTTTCTGTGCGGCTCTTATTGCACCCATGGAGCTACTTAGCTATCATTCCTGCTTTCTTGCCAACCACAGTTTTCTGCTGTTTTCATCTTCCGCTCTCTTTGAAGAAAACTTTTAAAAGTCTCCTGCAGCAGTTGCTGCAGTCTGATGCTGTTATTTTCACACTGCTGCTCCCTTTAATCGAACTCCTACCTGAGAAAACACCACTAATAAGGCAGGTGAGTCATGTATCGCTGGCAGTAATGGCTCATTACTAATTTTACACCACCAGCGAACACGGTGAACCTGGATCTACTGTGTTACACCGAGTCTTCGGTTCAACGTGTACCAACGCGATCAGGAAGCTCAGCCGGTGATTCATGCTTTAAATGAGAAAAAAAAAAACGTTAAAAGCGGTGATTTGCAATGCAGAAGCCAACTCTTTGTTGAGTAACTGTCTGACTAACTGTGGTTTCATTCTGCGAGCAGCATTATTAGCACGACACTGGGAGTCTGCTCTGCTCTCACCGAGGCTCAGCTCTTGTGTGAACGGTTCACAAGTTTGTCAGCCCAGAAACTTCAGTCAACAGCTGTCACAAATATGGTTTCTGTACATTTCTGTTGCAAATAAAAACATAAGAAAGTTCATGCTTAAGCTACATGTACACCAACCACACTTTTACACTACATACCTTTGACTGACTGATTGGTATCGCCCAAATCACAAAGAATGACTGAAATTGAGGCGTGTTTAAATTGACACTAAAAAGGCATAATCTGAGCTTTTGCTTTTTGTCCTCTTGCTTAAATCTCTGTACACAGCGTCCTCTGTTCAGCCGCTGTAACCCAGATTAGCTCGTACAGTCATCACACTCGGTTGTATCCATGTGCACACTGCTTCAGCTTCACAAGCAGCTGTTGGTGTTGCCTGTCAGGCCACACAGACTGCCCTTCCTCCCTGCCTGATAAAACAACTGCACAGACCATCTTCCATTTGTTTTGGGGAAAAAAAGAAAAAGACACTAAACATATATTTTGATTTACAGTGGATGATATGAAAAAAATCAGCAGAGAGAAAAACTGTCTTTATTGTTGCTTGGTGTTAAAGGGCCCATATGATGCACATTCACTGGGTCATAAATTTAGTTTTTTGGGTCTACTACAATATGTTTATATGCCTCAAACGTTCAAAAAACTCATTACTTCTGTCTTATTGTTCACTGCTGTAGCAGCTGTTCTCCCCATCTGTCTCAAATGCTCCATTTTTGTTTCTGTGTTTTTAAGGCTAATCTGCTCTGATTGGTCAGCCGATGGAAGCGAGGCAATGTTGGTTATGTATCGTAACAGCAGATCTATGAATGTAGGCAGAGAGACGTATCGTCTAGCACAGGGGTGGGCAATCCTGGTCCTCAAGGGCCACAATCCAGCATGTTTTAGATGTGTCCCTCTTCCAACACACCTGATTCAAATCATCAGGATCGTTATCAGAGCTTGATGATGAGCTGATCATTTAAATCAGGTGTTGTGGAAGAGGGAAACATCTAAAACATGCTGGATTGTGGCCCTCGAGGACCAGGATTGCCCACCCCTGGTCTAGCACAAGCAGCTCTATTGAGGAAATGATGGCGGGCTGCGAGGAAGCTGCTCGTTCTTTGTCTTTGGGCAAAATGCAAATGTGTCACATGGTGACATAAATAAGTAACGAAAGAAAAGCTTCAGCTGCAAATGAGGTGTTTCAAGGAGCTGAAGAGCAGCGTTTTCTGTAGGAGACTCCCGTTGGCGTGGACTTTGCAGACCTTTTATATACATAAAAAGAAAGCCTCACAGCACAGGGGAGGGAAAGGACAAAATCCACCATGGGTTTTTTCAGTCCGCAAATAACTTTATCCACACGGGGGCAACAGAAAAAGTTGTGATCACAGTGTTGACATGTCATCACCAGCCAGCAAAGAGCTGCTGTTTGGTCCAACAATCGCTCTCTCTTCACTCTGTTTTGGTTTGTTTTTGGGAAATGGCCTTTTGTTCGCTAACTCGCTGCCAACTACGTCAGCTTGCTGTCTGGTGCTGAACCAGTACGATGTGGTGGTTTTTCAACCTGAAACGAAGCTTTCTGCTGCAGCTGAAAATGACGTTATGGGAGCGATGAGTCTGAACCGAAGCCAAAAGTAAAGCTGCAGACCGAAAAGCTAAACAACAAGCTGACAGTCGCTATAAATAAAGCTGCGTAAAACCGTGAGGAGCTGCAGACTCTCTCAGGTTCACCCGTTCACTCGCCCCGCTTTTTTCACACGGCTGTATTTTGATGTATTGTTTGTAGCCCCTCTCGAGTGAAGACTTTTCAAAGCTGTCACCTTGGTCTGACTCGGGGGATGCAGTGCACACAAAAGGTAGAAAACCTAAAACACTACGTGTATGGATGTCACGTTGTAGGAACGTTATCAAGGCTCTTAAATCAAACCTACATTTCTTAAAGGCTCCCCGACAGCCTTTTTCTTTTAAAGCTTGGGATTCTCTCAGACTTTCTGTTCATCAATATCACAGATAACTTTAAAAACAAATTCAAGGAGAATGTCTGAGCTGTGATTCTGAAAGAAGGTTTGCTTTGATACCGCTGGAGGCAGTCCTTCTGTAGCAGACAGACACCCTGAGGAGACTCCACTGGGCTTCCCTGACTCACTTTCACTTTAAAGATATCTTTGTGTCAGACCATAACATGAAAGCATTTGATCTTCTGTGTCTCCAATCCATCAGGATCAACTCTAAAACAAACAATTTAATTGTTTTTTCCCCCTTTGTTCATGTACCAACAAGAAAAAGGTGTAATTTTACCCACAGAGACACAGAAACGCATAGATCAGGTTTCTTGTAAAGCAAAGACCGACCAGCGCACAGGAGCAGCCGAATGATCAGATGTGACATAACCAGCAATGATCACTCAGATAATGGCTGGTTGTACTCAGTGAATGAGACATCGAGACAGTCGGCGTCCATTATTTAGAGGCTCAAACCTTCACTGACTGCTCACACTGAACAGGTGTCCGGACACCAAACTCGACAGACCACCGTCGAACTAAGAAAGACTCTGGCTTTTAGTTTGAGGATGTTTTTGGCATCCTATGACTTCATGAGCCCATGAGAACAGTTAGGGGAGAGATAATTAGCTGGTAATTTGATTAGCTGGTTGAAATTAAATAACTGACAATGTGGCTTGAGGACATTTTTCTTTAAACACGTGAGAATCCTGTGATAGAAACTGAATATCTTTAGACTTTAAACGTTTGTCTGACAAAACGTGCAATTCAGTGAAACTTTGAACTTGAGTAAATTGTTATGGGAAGATGTCAGTGTTTTCTGACATTTAAGACCAAACAATTAATCGGTTTATTTAGAAAATAATCAGCAGCTTCAGTGTAACACAAAGCATTAGCCGCCTTCCTAATCAGAACAATCTTCAAAGGACCGTGTGATCTCGTTAAAGCGGAAAAAAATCAGCGTGAGAGCAAAATCATTTTAGTTTCCAACACTAAATTCAAATGTTCATCCTCTTTTTTCCCCCTTATTATTACCTAGTATTCCTAAGTAATGTGTTGGCGTGTTGCAGTTTACAGTTGGGATGATGATTATTTGATCAACTGATTAATTCGTTGTTTGGTCTAAGGCCATATTTGCCATTGTGGCCTGCGGGAAAAACTTAAGAACATTTTCATCTATTTATATTTATATATTTAGTTTGCTGTCTCAGAGGAGGAAAGAAGGCAGAAACTATTCAAACTCAAGACACTGGAAACCAGTGATTGCAGTTTTTCTGCGACATTACTCAAGCTGGTTGATTGATTATCAAAACAGCTGATTAATTTAATTGTTGACAACTAATCTAATAAACGCCTATCTGTTTCATTTTCCCCGAGTTATTAGACGCGTCCCACCTCTGACAAACACACAAGTGAAGCCAGCAGTGCGGTCCTTACCCCTAATACCGCCATGCGTCGACTGTGGATGGTGCAGCAGCCACGATTCTTTCTGTGGTTGTGCGGCCGACAGTGTTAGCTGCTCATCATGGAGAGCCTCTCATCGAAGCCTGTGGACAGAGAAAGAGGCAAAAAATAAGGCTAACGTTAGAAGAGTCATTTTGAAATCTGAAAGATGTTGAATGGAACAGAAGGGCTTGGCATTGTGATGGTTTCAAGTTAAGAAGAAAGAAGAACAGCTGGAACAAATCGTTCAACAGTGATGTTCTTTGAGAAGAAGTCATTCCTGAACAAAGATAACACAAAAGCAGTGCAACATGCAGCCCCTTCAGCTCCACAGGAACAGACAGACATTTAGGGAAACAGTCTGGAAACAGCTAGCATCGCAAAGTAACACTTTAAATTTAGCTTCTTTGATTCTTTTTTTTTTTTTTACTTCATTCAAAAATCAAGTCATGAGCAGGACTATCTCGTGGCTGTGAGCAGGTCGTGACCATGAAACAGACTGACACACAAACCCCAAAATTAAAACGACAAACTGCCATTTAGTCCACTTTGGTTTGTAAATATTTAAATAAAACAGATTTAATATGCTAAATATAACATAATAATGAGGCACATTTTGTTTCCTTTGGACAGAACCAAGCTAAGCTAACTAGTCTCCAGCTACAGACTTTGCATGCAAATTGTACTCCATTCAATTTTATTTATACAGTGCAGTTCACAACACATGTCATCTCACAGCGCTTAACATGGTATGGTGAAGACCTTATGAATTTAAACAGAAAACACAACAAACCAAAGTCAACTCAATGCCTTACAACTTCTCATTTAAACATCTCCACTGAAGAGAAGACACATGCACAATTGAATTTTAAAGCATACAAATAAACATTTTGCTCGAACCAGATTTTGTAAAAAGCTCATTCTGGACTCGAGTCGACCAACAGTCACATGACTAAAAAAATCAGGGGCATTTTGACTGAACTGCAGGCTGTGTTTACATGGAGCAGAGAGGAGACACATGAGGAAACAAATTAAAAAGTAGGTAGTGAAGTGTCTACACTATGTAGAGTCACCTTTTTATTTTTCCAGTAATAGTGGCTCTTGTGTGTACAAGGATTAATGCTGGATTCTTGATGTTTTGCAATTTCTGTAAAACAAATAAAGAAACTCATCCATCCATTATCTATATACCACTTGATCCTCACTAGGGTCATGGGGGGCTGGAGTCTATCCCAGCTGACTCAGGGTGAAGGCAGGAGACACCCTGGACAGGTCACCAGTCTATCACAGGGCCACACTTAGAGACAGACAACCAAGCACACTCACATTCACACCTACGGACAATTTAGAATCACCAATTAACCTCAACATGTTTTTGGTCTTTGGGGAGGAAGCCCGAAGAACCCGGAGAGAACCCTAGCTGCGAGGCGATGGTGCTAACCACCGAGCCCCCTTGCAGCCTTATGAAGAAATTCAATTTACATTTTTCTTATTTATTTCTGGCACTACAACTATGTCATACTGCACAGAAAACATTTCTGAATTCTCTCTACTTCCAACCACGGCTGTGCTGTTTCTACAGAGGCCAGTGGGTAAACTGATTTATCTTCATTACAATCTCAGGAATTCATTGGAAAATTTCCCAAAAATTATTTTGTATAATTTGGTTTTACTGAACAACCTAAGAAATCTGCCACCCACAGAGAGTCAACACACACTGACTACTACAAGAAACTGCATGTCACAGTACCACCCACGCCGCTTCATTGATGAGCCAAATACCACAGCAGTGAATGCTTGGTGAGAAGGAACAAACAGAAAGAAGAGGATCTCATGTTACACCACTTTAAAGCACAAATCCTCCACAAACGGACGCAAATTTCTCGTGCCGGCAGCTGTGACTCGTCCTGCCGTCACGTTGAGTGATTCATTGCCTAATTGCAGGAGTCCGACTGCTCTGGTTGTGATGGAGGAGAGAACGCCAGACGAACACCCACCACTCCTCCATCCTCCTCTTAGTTCACACACAGAGTTTTTAAAAAAAAAACAAAAAACCTGCCTTTAAAGTCTCCGGTGACAGCGGAAAGTCTGCCAGCCTGCCTCTGTCTGCTCATCAGACCATGAAATTAGCCCAGTTAGTCGGCAGAGATGAGAAGTGGTGAGGGCAGCTGAGGACACACACTGTACTGCAGCGTATCAGAGAGCTGCCACACGCCCATGAGCTTCACACAGATGTTCCTGTCACATGACGCCCAGCGATACCTCTGTGACGTAATGTTTTATATTTGAGCATCGCTGGGGTTGAGCTAAGGTCACGTTCACATCAAGCACAGTTCTGCTCCTTTCTGTGGGATGTGAGCGTGCACAATAAATATTGAAGGTGGTGGGTATCAGAAGACAGACGATGACATCTGCCGTGAGCGGTTATTTACGCCTGAAAGCCTCGACATGTCAACACAAATCAAGGACAAATGCCTCTCCTACAATACGCTCCTATAAAGGGCTCCGCTAAGACCACAGCAGCACAGAAAGTCAAGGCTCTGTGTCACTGTAACAGCCCTCTGCTGTTCCGATTTCAGGATTTACAACAGATTCTGGAATATAACGTTCTCTTTATAGATCTTCTCCACTTATTTTCCAGACATTCTGTCGTGTATATTAGTCTGGCTGCACCTCAGTATCATTCTGCTAGAACAGTGGCAGTGGACTAGTTGTAACACTCGCAGACAGAGAAACGAGCACCGTCATTAAAATGGATAATGCACAAAAAAATAAATATATAGCAGGACTGCCTTCCTGCATGATCGAAGCCTTTGCTGCTCTGAGGTTGTTGTTGTTGTCCTAGTAGACTCTGGCTCATCTTGACAACATGAGCCCAGACTGGAAGCCATAAAGCACCACAGAAGTCTGTGTCCTGGTGTCCACTGCTAGCTAAACTACCACAATGCTCTCTGATTTCCAACAAAGAAGTGATCATGGTCCATGCAAGCAGTTAAATCAGTTTCATTGTTGGGAACGCGAGCGATTTACCACAGCAAACAGGCATTCAATCACATTAAACAGTAAGAGGCTCCACCTACTCCTCCTACAGCTGATGGACAATACATTTACTGACATGCACATCCCTCATCTTCTGCCTTACTGCTTTAGACTTACATTTGTTTTTTTTAAATAACTTAACTAACGGCAATTAATTAATGAACCAATAACCATTTAAACCCCTAAGTTTCATTGAGCAGAGTCTTTAAAATCTGGAGGTCATTTTCTAAACTAATCAAATTTGATCCATAAAATATTCCAAAATTATAAATTTAAACAAACCTAATGATGAATCTAAATTGTCAGGTATCAAATCCTCTTATTTGAAATGCTGGGTCCAGTGAATATTTGCCACTGTTGCTTGAACAATACCTAAATTATTCCTCAGCTATCAGTCAAAAGGCTGCAGCAGCTCCAGGATGCTGAAGCATAAAAATGTCCAAGTGGACAAGTGGTGTCCACACACTTTTGACCATGTAGTGTTCTTGTTTCACCTTTCTTTCAGGTGCTGCATCTGCATTTATTCTCAGTATGTTGATCTGAAAGCACTTTATTATTTGCAGTGTCAAGATAAATAAATTGCAGATGTTTGCTTTTGAAAAGGTTTCCTGTCCTCATGAACTACGGCTGGATGGCTGGAGGGATAACGCTGGAGGAAATACATATATATATCTATATATCAATGATGAGACACAACAAACCACTCCTGAGTTCAGCTCAGTTCAGCACTGAGCTCAGGCTGCCGCATTCAGGGTCATCTAAGGATACCGGCTCGATGAAAGCTGAAAACACATTACAAAAGGCAGCTTACATCCACCAGGCTGGAGAGCCTGCTTTCACCAGCTTAATGGAGGCGCTGTTATCACTGCTCGCAGTCAGATATTAGTATATTAGTGGCGTCCTGGAGGCCAGGGTAAGATGTATAACATTTAAATGCATCGACTAGGTCCAATTCCAGAAAGAGGTCTTTGTAGTATGTCTTCTGTAACTACACCATATTTAGAGGAAGCATAGTTAACGTCCTGAGCCAGTTACGCTGTCAAGGGGAGAAAAAAACCCTTAAAGCATTCAGAGCCACACCATGAATAACTGCGTCTTAATTCTGCGACGGAGGAAAAGGCTGTAACTTTTGTCATCTTTTATATTCAGAGCTTCATATTTGCTGGACCTATGAACGGCTATATTTCACATATGCACCAACCAAACACCAGCTGAGGCTCAAACGGAGGAAAAACGCTGCACATTTTCATCTACTGCACTGTTTAAGTCGTTAACCTGGGAGTCTGTAACCGTCGTTAGCTGCTACTAAAGTTTAAAGAGAATTCTGTGATTTGCCAGATCGCAGCGCCTGTCGCCTTTCGGAGGCAGATGTGAAATTAACCTCCCGCGTTTATTGCTTTCGCCCACCTCCATGTAATTTCTCTTGCGCTCTCTTAAACAGCTCCACACGCAATTTTCAGCCCAATGTCAGACATTCATCTTCATGGCAGCAGTGGAGAGACATTTCACTCCAGCTTCAGAAGAGCTTTACAAGACAAGGTCGGTTGTGCAGTTTAACAGCGTGAGCGATTTCGGCGAAAGCCAAGCGATTGATCGAATGTTGTGACTAAAGCAGCACAATGAGATTGTATTCAAGCATTTACAGAAATACTACACACAACTGCTGCAACTACTGTTTATTACTGACTATTATTTCATCCATACAAGGTCAGAAAACAATGAAACTCATCTACCTGTATCCCAGAGTCCAGAGTGACGCCTTCACATGTTGTTTTGTCAGACAAACAGCCCAAAACTTGAAGATTATTAAACTTCAAATCAGTTGAAGACTAAAGAAACCAGCAAATATTCACAGCTGAGAAGTTGCTTGCTTAAAAAAAAAAAATACTGAAACAATCAAAGGCAGTTCATCTTGATCAACGGACTAACAATTAATCAAGAAACTGGAGCAGCTCTACATGAGCTGTGCAGTTTAAACGTCACTCTTCATACAGAAATCACATTAAACGCTCAGAGAAACTGAGAGCGAGACTGAAACTGAAAACTGTGGGATTGAAGCAGCTGTTCCGTGGATCTGCGCCCACTTTGACGACCTTATTTGTCACGTTGATTCACAATGGGACTGAGTTCATCATCATGCATCCTCCCACTGAAACCTGTCCTGCAGCAACTGTTTGCCACATTCACCCCGGCAGCACGCGCTCAAACCAGTCGCTCTGGTTTTATCAACCACTGAAACGACCACAAGAGGCTGATCAGCTGCCTTATGGATTCTGTTTAAAGTTCAGGGTGACTAATTTAAAAAAAAAAAAAAAAAAAGACACCTTTTTGTAAAGATGTACAGCCTGTAGAGCGCAAATATAAAGAGGGTTTGCTGTGGACTGTGATGTCCTTCTGCTAAAAAATGAAGTAAGAAAACACCACACATACGTATTCTTCTTTGCTTCGTCAAGCGTCTCATCGCTCTGAGGTGCACAGCTTTTTTCTTGCGAGATGCTGGACATCAGTTAGAAGTGCTCATCACTCATTTCCACACCAAGGGTATCGCCTCTGTTGGTGGGTTTGTGAGCAGACATTGCATCACACTTCCAGGGTTTCACACTGAGAGGTAAGTGAGCTGAAGGAGAGGCGGGGGGATGAAGTTCAGCAAGATTTATGGTCTGTCCAAACTGCACGTCAGATGCTTGGATAGTGTCTCTTTCCCCAGATCGCTCTGACATTAGACAGAGGGCGTCGTCTGTTGTGTGTGACTTTTAACAATTGCTGCTGTATTTTTATAAGCCGCACTGATGCTCCTGACATTTAGCAGGTTTGCTTTTGAGTGCCTCCGCCCTGGGAGAGGAAATCACTCAGTTTCAACAGGGTTAAACATAATAAAAACAACTTATATCACTCTTTTTAAACTAATTATTGGCCACACACTTGTTTGAGATGTTTCGCTAGAGTAACTGACTAGAGACAAGAAGCTTCTCTGAGTGTGTCTACTGATGCACGTGAACATTGTGTAGCAGCCATGAGTAAATCTATATTTTTGTTACAAGGATAAACAGCAGATTGATTATTGTTATTTTGATTGTGATCTTTTTTGATGGACACATTTGATCAGGAGATGATGGGCGGGGATTTAAGCTCACCTGTTCACCACTTCACCGGTGCTTTTGTGAGGAGAAGAGGGCGAGGCGGTGAGCTGGGTCGCCGTATTTTTTGTTGACCGCTTTTTCGCTATGATGCTATTTTGTTTGATTATTTTGATTTGGAGTTTTTCATATGAGTTATGAGCCTGTTTTCCTTTAATAAAAGGCTAAACTTATTTAAACGCATCTCCGTGAATTATTATTTAACCGTGCGTCAGACAAACAGACCCAGGCTCAGTCTCTCAGCGACACGAGGACTTAGATGTCGCTACACATAGCTGCAGCTTCAGAAACAACCTTGGTTACACGCTCCCTCTAAGCTTCAAAAGGCTCTGCATGCACATTGGTAACACTGCACAAGCCGATTCTCATGCTATGGTTACCGCTGAGGTGTGAGGAACAGTCAGGCATTCACTGCAGCGATTGTTAAATAACTGGTTCATAGGTTTTGCAGTCATGTCCTGCACAAGTTTCTTGCACTGTGCACTGTTTCTATCGTGGAAATGAAGCTGCATGTTGCTAAGTTAAATCTTTCATTTTACTTGAGTCACACAACTTTACAAAACGCTTTAACATTTAATACAATAGCCAACATTTTGTTCATTAGATTGACTCAGATGGAGGGAAAAGCATTCGGCTACGAGTGTGGACATTTAAATTCTGCTTTAAAAAAAAAAAAAAGGTTCACATGTTTGAGCCCTTTTATGACTTTTACCAATACTAAAATGTGAGCCGGTTGCAATCCATCTCAGTTTGTCAGCCAAACATTTATATCTTTATCAGTTTGTGAGCTTTTACCACGAGTGGGTTTGATTTTTTTTCCATCAGTGTTACACATACAATTTCTCTTGGCTGGCAACCAAGCTTTTGTGTCAGAGCATCAACAGTCCAACTTGAAACATTAAAAAAGTACAATAGCTCCAAGAAACTGGTCCCGTGATGCTGGCGGAGCAGCTGCCCTCCAGACAGCAGCAAACAGAAGCAGTGAGGAGTTAGGAATGGTACAAATCAACACTGCTTATTATACAGCCAAAGAAGACCTGCCATTTAAATTTAGCTCCCAGATCATCCTTATGGAAAAGAACAAAACATTCATCTGCACTTGTCTGTGTAAATTCTCAATCATCCAGATTATGCTAATCCTAGAGGCTTCGTTAAAGTAAACAGCTGGACTTATCTTGAAGACATCTCACCTCTCATCCAAGAGGCTCTTTCAGTTTTGACTGACTGACGGTGAGTTTCAGATGTGAGGAGTCACCCCTGGCTCACATGGTTAATGGCCCATTACCGGCTCGTGCCTCAAGGTGTGAATCGTTATGGAAGCAGGTGCTCTCCTGAGCCGAGCCGGGCGCTTGTGATGCTGTTGTTTAGTCTCGCCTCCGTATTTATGTCACTGTTCCGGTGAAAACCCCAATGCAACCCTATCACTGTCAAGCAAATGTGTCGTTATATCCATTTTTAAACAATATTGCATCTCCTGCCTCTCCCTCTCACTGACAGCCGTCTACAAACACATCTCACACATGGTTGGAATGATGATCCGGCCCTTACAACCACTAGACGTACTTTGGCTCACTGATCCGGCCCGTTCATCCACACAGCCAGCAGCAGTGTGAAGGCATTGAACAGACTTACTTAAAAACCAATTGTGCCTGCATACAAATTTACACTGCTCGTCATAAGTCAAAGCTGAACATAGCAACACGTTTCCCTCAATGTGGCTTCACGACTAAACGACCTCTGACGTCCATAAATGTGCTTAGAAAATATAGACAGCTGTGGCGCTTGCTTAAGAATCATGTCTGTATATACACTGCAACAGGAACTACTTATACTGAATACTTTAAATGATATAACTGTGGCAGAATGTAAAAAGCAAACACGGGCTAAGACGTGGCCTCAGGTTGTAGCCCAGGGCATGACTATCTGACTGCATGGCAACGCTATTATCCCTGGCTGCATCCTCCAAAACCTGGCCAAATTATCGGCAACTGCAGGTCCAAAACTTCCACAGCGAGACTTTGACAACTTATTTCTCTAACCCAACACGCCCAGGTTCAGATGTACCTCAACAAATCTGAAGGTCTCATCACAGCTCTGCTCATACTTTCCTACAGTCTTGTGTAAATAAATGCATGCAGCTGATATTTACCAAAGATTATCCTCCTTCGGCTGCTTTTGATCAACAAGAAATAACAGTGAAAGTTATGAGAACCTGAGAGATTTACCATAATTACTTGGAGCTAACTGCATCCACTTGAAAAAGGTTTCTTTCTTATTTTCCCTTTTACACGATCACTCCAAGGTTGCAGCAAAACCGTCAGTAGCTCAAACCTCCCTACTAATAGCTGCTAATTGTGAATGGACCAAACAAGGTGACTATAGATAAGAGCAATGCCTTCAATCCAAAACATTGTCGAGGACTTCCTTTTTGCCGCTCTTACATAACAGGTGAAAGCAGAGCTGAGTCTCGCTGCCCCTCAGAGGGACAGAAATAGCAGCATGGGTGAAATTTGATGGTTTCAGTGATCCAACTGTCTGTGAGGGTGAAAGGTTCGACGACCCGACTGACCCCCGAGAGCAGCGACGCCAGCATATCGAATGTCAGTTTACAGTAGCAGGTTCCTAGTAGCGGGCCATTAAGCAGCACAGTTTTGTATCCTTTAACAGGAATTTGATGCTAAAATAGTGCAAATGTAGTTCAGAAAAAGATCTAAGAATCTTAGAGGAATGACAAAGTTTGTGGACAGATTGTCTCCTGTGCTTGGAGACCAGAAAATATCTACATTCAAAGACTACATCTAGTGACACGTCCAAACAATTATAGTGTAGACGCTGAGAAATAGGCCGCAGCATTAGGTTTTGGTTGTTCTCACCGTCAGCTTTCTTATTAATACCACTGCATGCAACAGACAGTAAGACCTGAATTGCTAGAAAGCATCAAAAAAAGTTGCGTTTTCTCTTTTGACATTAGCTTTAGTTGCTGCGACACAACATTCTGCTCATTTCTACACAAAGTCACTACCCATAAGTACCCCCGTAAATTTCATTCTTTCAAAGAGCTGAATCAAATTAAAGTTAGTTTAAGGTCCGAAGCCCCTGAAGGGTCACGGTGGGAGATTTCGTTCTACTACTTCTGCATTCTCTCTGATCTGTAGAGAGCTGCTGAGCAGCATTATGATGCACGATTATGTATTCGAGCGCTGCTGGTTGTAGCCACAGCGTGAGTGGGCGATCCTCAGCTGTCTGCATCCTCGCTGCTACATACACGACTGGAGGAGACAGTCCCTCCATCTGAGAGCTCTAGTAGTATGTGCAGAGGGCTTCTTAGGCACAACCAACACACCGACTGGTAAAGTGTGTCAGGCGTAGTGGAAAAAAACACTGAGAAAAACCACACAGCTAAATGTGTGGGAATGCCACAAAGTAGATCAGGGGGGGGAAGTATGTTGTATGTTTAAATAAAGCATCAGTACCTACAAATTTATCAAGTTTATTTTTGTATGGGATTGTGGATCATATTTCTAAATACACAGCGATGGATGAATCATCTGAGTGGGATATATACGCACCCACTGAGTCCTACAACAGAGGAGCAACCTGGAAAAAGTACAAGGTATGTGAGCAATCCACATGTGAAATTAAAGGACAACACTGGTTTACTTCAACCTGACAGGTTTTCTGTTAGCATCCCTGGATGAAGATCAAGGCAGTTAGCAAAATGGCTGTTTCAGGTGGATAATTTCAGCCCAAGGCTATTTCCAGGCTAATTTCACTTTGAGCTGTCTGTAAATGACTCCTGGAAATGTCTGTTGTTGACAGAAAACACTTTCTGTACAACTTTATTTCGTTATACCGTCTTCATTATTTGACGCTTTTATTTTGAAGGCACTTGAGGTGGAAACACACATCTCACAGGAGAAGACGATACAGAATCAAGGATTGTTAAAAACGATATTTTGCTGACATGCAATACTTTTTTTTTTTTTTTTTTACAAATTAAGCACCTGGCTAGAATAGGAACAAGGTAGTGTAATGTTTAACTAGTGTACATGTGCATTTTATATGCTTTCAAACGATAACAGAATGTGATTTAGGTATACTAAAGTTAGCTCAGTCTTATCTCTTCTCATGTTACGTCCTTAGTTTTTCCACATGTCTCTTGGTTCATACAGTGTATGGTCTTTTGTGTTTGTTCATTGCGAGAGCTTATTTTATGTTTTGTCTTTTAGCTGTTACGGTGTTTCGTGGAGAAGCGGTCTACAGAAAAATAAAGTTAAAAAAGCTAAAAATGTTGGGCTGCCGCTGTAGCTCACCTGGTTGAGCTGGCGACCCATGTACAGGGGGCTGTAGTTCCTTCCCCCATTCTCCTCTCCCACTTTCCTGTCTCTCTCTTTACTGTCCTATATAATAAAGGCAAAAAGGCCAAAAACATAACTTAAAAAAATAAATAAATAAATAATAAAAATGATTGTGGCAGCTCTAATTTGACTAACTTCTACTATATAGCTCTTATCCTGGTCATTAAAAGGCCTTTTTGTCGAAGTTATCTGGATCTTCCATCATTTCATATGATCATCTATGTACTTTTTTAAAAATCATAGCCTTCATATTAAGTGAAAATACATATTATGAAACTTTTATGTGTTTACATGTGTCTCAATAAACATATTCTCTTGTAGTTGTACAGGGCAGAGCATGTGCAATCTGGTAATTGGAAAACACTTGTGGCTAGTGCCAAATGGAAATAAACGTCCCTGAGGTGTTCACGTACAGTAACTCACAAATCAGGCGAATGACAAACATTCAAATGCATTTGTCTCGATCACTTTTTCACAAAAGCAGCTATAATTGTAGGAAAGGTCAAGTCATGCGGTTTCATTTGATATGTGCTACAACTTGTTGCAATAAATACGTCAAGATCAATTCGACCGAGGAAGTGGGATGGGAATTTGGATGCAAAGTGTGTTCGCCAGGCTCTGAGGTTTAAAATGATCCAGTCGCCCCCATATGGGCAACTTTGTGACTCAGTTCCCTGAATGTTTCCAACAGAGGGGTGTAAATGCATCATGATCTGTGGAGCCACAACAGAGGAAAGAAGATGGAGAACAAAAACTGAAAAGGAAAATTAATTCCTGAAGGTAAAAAGTTTTTTGCCGCCACTTCGGGTAAATCTCCAGGAACAGCCACATCACGTTGTCCAAAGTCTCTTTTTGCATTGTTTACATGTTTAACAGCGGGTATTAGAGGGTTCCATTTGTTATCGCGTCCAGATACCGCTACTTCCATACAACACATTTACAGTTTCCAGTGCGTCCGCTGACTTTGTGCCACTAATATAATGTAAATCATGCCTTTAGCGATAAGATTAACAACGTTTGCAGTCAATCATGAGCTGAACAACTGCCCCAGTAGCTGATAAGTACACACAGAGACAGACACACACACTCTGGCATCACAAAGAGCCCCTGTTGGCCTGCCTGTGGGTATTGGAGTGTTTGGCCTCGGTATAAATTGGCAGCCAGCTGGAGCGACGGACACTGAAGGCCTGCATCAGTGGACGGAGCGGAGGAGAGGCCTCTGCTTGTTGTGGAAGCTTTGGCTTCACTTCAAAACACACACACACACACACACACACACACACACACACTTGTGGGCCACACACACTTAGGCTAAAATCTACACAATGTACACAAAAATGGAAATGCACTCTTGCCCGAGCATTCACACACACGCACACACGTCCACCGTCACACACACAGTTATTGTCTCCTCCTAATGCTGTTTGATGGCCCTCAATCCTGCAGCCAGGACTCGGTGCCTGGGGAAATCAGTCAGACAATAGATGCGATCCAAAGAGAAGCAGACTGCAGCAGGCCAGGAGGCCGGACGCGCTGCCAAGAAGCAGCAACACTTGAATAATTGAGCTTTGAGTTGAGGTTGTGAGGGCGAGCAGTGGAGTTAGTGAAGCTAATGTGTAATTCGCCTCACAGGTCAGACAAAACACGGGGAAAAAAACCAGACCCTAAACAGAAAAACCGCAGGTCCTCGGGTAATCTGAAATGGCTACTGAGGGGCTTTCACATTTTTAGCTTTAAAGAAGGACGGACATGTACAGCTATATCTGAGGGGGTCGAGGGTTAGACGGCAAGCAACACAAAGCATGCGACCGAATGCTGCTCTGACACACATCTGCTCAGAATGGCTGAGACACTTCTCTTCTATTTTACTTCAAGCTAAGAATGAATCAGAGCGAGCAGCGCGATATCGGGGACGAGTGCAGGGAGGCGCCGTGCAAAAAGAAGCTGATATTCACACATCTGATCACGATGATAAGACAGAGCTGTAATCCCCCAGAAAGCATCCTGTTTTTAAGGTTTGTCTTCCACACTTATGCACTGTAGTACGAAGAAAGTTTATCATCCTTCCTTTGCTGAAAACAAACGAGGAGTCTTCTTACATGCTTCCTACACGTTGGGTATTTTTCCAAGGCTAAAGTCAAGGTTTAATGCAGAATGAACCTGGTGATCTGGTCATTATGTTAGAAACTGTTCTTCATTTGGCAGAAAATGGTAAAATATTTTTAAAGTCCAATGATATCATATCACATAAAACAAAGACAAACTGAGAAGCTAAAACTGAACAATGTTAAAAGATGCTCCTCTACAAAACAAAACAAGTCCTGCTGGCTGCCAGTACATTTACAGTCAGCTCACTGAGCAAGTCATCCATCAGTAATTAGAAGAAAGTCAAGACAGATCAGATTTTTTACAGACCCCGGGTATAATGGATTGAAAGTTTTGAAAACATACTTTTCATAATAATGGGTGTACCTTTGGCATTTACAGAAAAAATGCCCAATATTTTATGCATCTTTTCCAAAAGTTCTTATATTATGATCTTCAACATAATATGTCTGCTTCGTACTGAACTCTCTGTATAACACTTTAGAAATTATGCAATATTTTTCTGAACAATAACATCTGCATCAAGTTGGGATGTTCCTAACAACAAATGTCCCAGTTGAATTAATAAAAATGTAAGGCCGTGCATGCAGGCATTGCACATTATTCAACAGCACATGGCAAGACCTCATTAAATTGAGGTTACCAACTAACGTTTAAAATAGCCACCTTGCAGGTTAAAGATCAGGTGCCACTAGTGGATGTGGTTGTGCGTTGCTCCGGTTTGTTCAAACACACCCTAAATACAACCTTAGGTTCACATGGTTTTATCAGATAGCATCTGTCCCACTTTCTACCTCGCTGGTTTACAACATCCACATATTTGTGCGGTGAGAGGGGGAAGGGCTGCGTAACAACTATTTGATGCAACAGTTAAACGGTGCTGTAAATAAAATATGAATATTTTATCTGAACAAACCGCATGTCTTGTGCCCGGCTAATGAGGGTAGCAGCGTCATTTAGCTGAATAATTGCATAAAAGAAATGGGAATGTACCGCTTACTGTACAGCATGAGGATAAGTGTTAATTGCAGGTATTTATTATCATATTTATTTGTGTGTTTTTCTGCTTTAGTGCTCCTCACTTTGCCGTCAATGCTATTATTTTAAAAGAACAGTGATGACTTTAATGAAAAAGAAAATTGGAAAAACAATGACCAAAGTGATAACGTTCAAGTCCGACTGTTTGGCAGCAGAAAGTACAACAATCACACAATAATGCTTCAGCAGTTAAATGAATATTGCATATATGAATCTCATTGCTCGACAGGGACGTCAAAGAATGTTGTTTTAAAACGTGGTCACCTCAAGAGAAGTTTTTGCAACCACTGGCATGCAATAATTTTCCTGCATCCATGTCTGTTGAAGTTTCATCTCCCTAATTATGTATCTACAAAAGAGCCACTGAGTTGAGCTGCTTCCACAAGAGTTAAACTGTGTAAACTGAGGCTCAGAGCAAAGTTATGATCCCAGATAGATGGCCCACTTTAAATTGTACCAGGTTCTTCACTGGAACACTGACACCAGAAAGGATTTGTGGTGTTATTCTGATATTATAAATGAACACGTCATGACTAAGACTCATTTTTATCATCAACCTACACATCTGAGGGCACAGCAGTGACGCAAAACATCTATTTTCAACCCTCCGCTTGAGTAACTGTCTGAGAAGGTCAGATTGATCCTGCTATTGATCACAGGGCCTGATGCCCTCTGATGAGAGAGCAAACAACACTATCACTACACCCAATCTGGAGCTCCTGTTTGCTTACTTGAAGGACCTCACATGCTTTCTGCAAAATGCAGCGCGGTGAGAGATTAAACTAACTGAGCCACTTATCTCTGATTTAAAACATGCCAGGAACTCTGACTTACAAAGAGATAAAATACAACTATGTGGAGCAGTGGTGTAACTTTTTAATCACATACATGAACTGAAGTCATGTGTGACTTAAGCTGGGATGAGCTCAGGTGATTGCAGGAGGAACTGTGTAGATTACAGCAGCAACGCTATCCAGGTTTCCCTGATCCTCCAGCGCCATGACAGCGTTTAAACAGAAAGCCACTCATGATACTGTAAGGAGTTAAGGACAAATGCTTCCACTAAATGACACACACACACACTATGAGCATCGCAAAATTCACTTGTTATCCAGTTACAAACACAGGCTCTGCTGTGGAGCATGCGGGGGTCCTACTGTGCAGACAGACAGCACAGCTGTAGACAGAGAAAAGATATCAAAGAGGAAACAGTCTCGATATCCAGAGGCTGAAGACACACTGGCCACCCCGACGGCAGGAAGACACGAGGGATACACTTCAAGAGACACTCTGATGAAATCTAAAAACACATGGTGCTCTGTTCTCTATCCCCATCTGCTAAAAAATACATCATCTCTTGATATGTACACTGTTCAACATCAGCTTGTAGCAGGTAGACCACGTGTTGCGTTATTTGTTTCTAATTTTACCACAGTTAAAACTTCACCAGTTAATATTTTATATGAACATCTGTTCAAATAGCAGTGTGTAACCCATTATTAACTATCTCCTTAATTGAAAATGTATTGTTTTGTTCCACTCACATCAGCTTCATCTCAGCAGAAAAAGCTCTAATAAACCTTCACTACCTGTCCAGGTGAACAGCAGGTGAACACAGTTGGTGCAGACTAAATACATTGAAGATGGGAGTCAATATTAGGGTTGGGCGACTGAATCAGTTATCAGTGATTGTTCAGGTTGTTTATTGGGGTTAAAAAAAACATTTTATTGGGCACCGCTATAGCTCACCTGGTTGAGCTGGCGTCCCATGTGCAGGGCTACAGTCCCAATGTGGAGGTCATGAGTTCGAATCCCGCTCATGACCCTTTCCTACATGTCCTCCCCCCATTCTTCTCCCATACTTTCCTGTCTCTCTCTCACTAACACTATCCAATAAAAGGCCAAAGAAATAACTTTTAAAAAAAACATTTTATTTTGTTTGTATTTTGCTAATTTATTGGTCTACCTAATTAACTGGGTAAATAATTCAAAGCATGTGCTCATAGGAGTTTGGGTTGCATGTGTGCAACAAACAAGTTAGCATCACAACAGAGGTGATAAACTCACTGTAATCAACAAAAACTCTGTAGATATGCCCAAATGTCTGCATTACAATATATCTAAATGTGTTTTCTGGCCCAGAATAGGCAGTATAGGCCCTGTTCATGCAGCATTACGACGGCGTGTCTCTGCTTCATCACTGCAGAGTTGGTGCAGACAGCAAAAGCTAGTTAGCAGCTACAAGCCAGACGGCAGTAAACACATCCTAAAATCAGGAGTCTCTCTGCCACAGTTAGGAGCAAAAGATCTGAAGGGGAACACCAGGTTCCCTACATATTGTAATCACGCTTTATGCATAAACATAACACATACAAAAATACACGACTACAACTTTTGCAAAATGTACATTGCGCTTTATCTATTTACGCCTCTTGATTTATGACATATTTTTTCTTCTAGGAGTGTTTATGGACTCGTTGTTGCTGCTCACTCTTCACGCAATGCTGTGTTAAGAACAGATACTCGTTTATCGGAGTTAACCTGAATGCATCAGTTTTGGACTCCTTTGTGTTGAGGTGTTCGTGATCCCAGCCATCAGTGAACTCTGGATTGATTCTGTTCTGTTTGGAAAAAGAACAACAGTTGTTCCTCCTGCACATGTTGGGATACAGAGTGTTGTGTTTGTCAGACAGACAGAGGGAGAGAGAGCGGAGTGCAGCTTTACAATGAAACACGATTTTCTCCATTTTAAAGAGCAACAAACGTGTAATCAATACATGGTGGTCGATGTTGATGTTGCTGCTACCAGTAAATGTATGTCAGGGAAACAGATGTGATGCCACTGGCTTCTGTTTTAAATACACTATTAAGATTATTAATTAAGATTATCATTAAGACTTTTTCCGCTAGTTAAAGAGCTCGACTTCACGCCACTGTTTCGCTCGTGATAACAGCAGCGCCCTGGACCAGCCACACCTATTAGCTGCAGTCATTCCAAACACTGATAACCTCTCCTGAACCCAACTGCTGTTTGGTCCACTTGTTTGCAGCTCGAGATGCAGATACGATTTCTGTCGGTCTGTCAGAAAGCGCCACATTCAGTAACTCCAAGAAATCAGGAAGATCAACACCCCTGACAGCAATCTTTTATAGTCAGTGCTCAAATTAAAGTGTAGTGACACCAACACACACAGTCAACTTTAATTAAGTCATTAAACACAAGTAACAAGCACTGCTGACTCTGCAGCTCCAGTCAGGGGGAAACAAGTACGGCAGCTTTAAAACCACAGACTGTATAAAAGATGGACGTAGCTGCCGTGACGTCACCCGTTGGTTTCTGCACTGAGAAAATGAAGCCAGGGTTTTGCTACTTCCTGGTTGACATCTTGGATTTTTGGAGCCAGTGACGCAAAAATCATCGGAGGGGGGCGGAGCCATAGGAGCAGCGATTGGTCAGACGGATTGAGAGGCGGGCCCTCTCTGCCCGCCCACATTTACTGCCTTCTGCTCGCTTCGTCTGCGTCGTCGCTGTCAATCAAGCCAGCCACGCCCCTTGACCCGCAAAATGTTGACAATTTTTTTTAAATTCAGTATTGATTTATTTTCAGATTGGCCACCTGATCTCTGGATTTGATTATGAAAACTAATAAGAAAAAAATCCTGAGCTGTAGGAATGCAGTATGTGGTGATCTGTGATCACTTCTTTTCCAATTCAAGTCTATGGGAGCCAGGGCTTTTTGGAGCCAGCAGCTAGCGGACGTAGTGATATTGCAGGTTTTTGACACTTCCGGGTTGGCTTCATTTTTCAGGGCCGGTTGCTACGTCCATCTTTTATACAGTCTATGTTTAAAACCTCTATTTTCATGGAAAATAATGAACAAAACTGCTTCACTTTTCCTAAAAATACAAAAACTGAACAGGCTTACGACTGGAACGTTGCCCCACGATGCAGCACAGCAGCATCCCGTGAAAATCCTCTGTACAGCAGATGGTTCATAGCACTGACTAAACAGCAGCTCAAATGAACCTGAGTCAACTACATCGTCAACCTCTCGACAGCCATTCGAGATGAGTGGAATAAATAAAAGGCTGTCAGAAGGCTCAATGTGTCTGTTGTCTCGCAGAAATTTCAAACGCTCTCTTTCTTCTTTGGAGTCGCAGCAGTGAGCCAGGCTTTGGTGCAACAGTGTAATCTTGGCTACATGTTGTCAAGATGCAAAGCAGCTCTTCTCCATCCCAGATAATAATCTGCAGGACCACCAGCAGCCTGCCAAATGGTGCTTTCATTTTGGCTGTGACCACATTTAGTTCGCTGGTCACACTGAAGGCTAACCAACTGGCCTCTTTTCTGCTCTCAAAAATCATTCCTGTCATTACTATCAACACTGATGGCTGCATAGACACAGTTTAGCGACACGTCCACGTATTTTGTGGAGTTATAAACATGTCTGAAAATTGTTTTTAAAAAGTCTTGTTTTGTTCAAAACCAAACATATTCCATTTACTGTCTTAGACGAGGAAATAAAACAAGGAAATACTCCATTTAAGAAACAAAATCAAACAGATTAAACATTTATCAAAATAGCTGGTGATTAATTTCAAAGTTAACAACTAATGGGTTAGTCATTGCAGCTTTAACTATAATATAACCACAAGTTGCACATCACTATCTGATGCACAAGAGGTATAATGAATTTCTGTCACATTAACACTGTACAGCTTTGACTGCATGTAATGCCGGACACTGAGTAACCTAAACTGAAGGCAGCAGCTCAGAGGGAGGCAGGAGATGATCACAAACCAATGAGAGCACAACGACAGACAGCAGGGAAGAAGAGAAGCAGCACCTCAGTTCCCAGTATTGACGATATGCGTCCTGCCCTGATTTTTGAGTGCTTCATTTACCGTTTCATCTCTTAACTTGTGGCTCGCTACAGCTTGCTAGCACATAAATTCGTAAGGACAACACCAACACCATATCAACCATAGATATAAAAGGGGACATGTTGTGCTTTAAGCGACCTTTTGTCAGTTTTATTCTGATATGATGTCAAAGGTTTAAGTGATACTCAGCTTAAGCTTCAAAACTTTACAAACACATATTCTAATGGTCTTACCTCTAAATCCCACATCAAACTGATATCAGATTATTCTACACGTCCACCTAAAGACATCCGTTTAGTCTTTGTTGTTAAGGCTGTTCAGTGGATTTTTCAGTCAGATAAGAAGTTTTTCAGTCCTAAATTATTCAGCGAGATGCCAGAATATAGATAAAGATGCAGAAATGATGCGTGATATGTTCAGTTTACAGGATCTATTTATTATGAACGTGAATTGTTTTAAAGTGGAGGCTGCTCACCTGGCACAGAAAACGTGCTGCAATAACGTCAGAAAACTTCTTTTACACTTATGCTAACTACATTTACACTGCGTTTAATTACATGTTATAGAGAGACAATGTGTGATGAGGTTTTCCATCAATATCATGGTCTAGTAATTAAATTGATCATTTATAAAGAGACAACTTCAACCCGACTAAGCAAAAATACCCTAAAATTTGAATATTTCAATTAAATCACTTGTTTTTAAATGTACATGTAATTTGCCAAAAATTTCCAGATTGTGTAAAAAAACTAAATAAATATTTGCCATTCATAACAACTGAGAAGTGAAAATGGATTCAGCTGTGACCGAAAGTCACATGACTGAAGTTTGGAGACTCTTCAGAAGCACTGGGCTGAACTGCAGGCTGTGTTTACACAAAGCAGACAGGAGACGAGTACGGTAACAAATGGAAGTTGTAAAATATCGATAACATGTGGGCACTTAGAACCATATTGTAAATGCTGATTCCAGTTTGTTTTGTTTTTTGTGTGCAAAATGAGCCCACAGAGAGTAAAAATCATAGACTGTATAAAAGATGGACGTAGCTACCGTGACGTCACCCGTTGGTTTCTGCACTGAGAAAATGAAGCCAGGGTTTTGCTACTTCCTGGTTGACATCTTGGATTTTTGGAGCCAGTGACGCAAAAATCATCGGAGGGGGGCGGAGCCATAGGAGCAGCGGTTGGTCAGACGGATTGAGAGGCGGGCCCTCTCTGCCCGCCCACATTTACCGCCTTCTGCTCGCTTCGTCTGCATCGTCGCTGCCGACTGTCAATCAAGCCAGCCACGCCCCTTGCCCCGCAAAATGTTGACGATTTTTTTAAAATTCAGTATTGATTTATTTTCAGATACCATGCATACCATGAAAGGAATGCGGTATTTTGTGATACGTGATCAATTCAAGTCTATGGGAGCCAGGGCTTTTTGGAGCCAGGACTAGTGGCCATAGTGATACTGCAGGTTTTTGACACTTCCAGCTTGGCTTCATTTTTCAGGGCTGGTTGCTACGTCCATCTTTTATACAGTCTATGGTAAAAATGTAGCAGGAGGGCCCAGGAGCTGCTTAGGATTTAGGGTGCTGAGCTATTAATGGATACACTGCAGAAATCTGGACAGTACAATAATGAATGTACACGTGTGAAAAATGTAGTATCGTCTGAGCTACTTGTTGATTAGGAAATGTTGCATTTACGATTTAAGTTGTGATTTTATAGCAAAGATTAAAACTCAGTCAGTCAGTATGTTTGGTTAAAATGTAAATGAATTCAGCACTGAAGCCTTCCGTGTAACCGTCTCTTCCTAAAGGACTCGAGTGTCAAAATCCACCCAACGTACCCGGCCTGTCTCCAGGCCACTGTCAGAAATGCCACTACTTTAACAAACTCTGTGCTGACAGCGTGCGCGAGTCCTCCACCTGCCACTTATCCTGATGCATTTTAAACCTTTATTTACTCAGGGAGGGTTTGCTGAGCTCGTGTTTTCTTTCTTCGTGTTCGCTGCTACACCCAGTTAAGCCACAGTCACCTGCAATTTGCAACTTTGCCGCCCGGCTGCTGTGACCGGGAGCCGTTCGCCTGAAGCCATGTGAGGAGCAGCAGCAGCAGGTTGTGGAGGCCGGCGGTGCTCGTCCCGGTGTCCTGCTTTCACCGCAAGACGGGAAATAGAAAACAAATCTTATAGACAAAGTTTGGATCGATAACCTTGAGCGCTTTGAGCCACATCCTCCGCACGTAGCATTTTATGTCCTTCAAATTACACTCGCATTTCCCTTAAGACCTTTACTTCCGCTCGTAAAAGACCACGTTGCCCTTAATTTCCCTTTTTACAGCAGCAGGGACCGGACATAATGGCAGCCTGTGATAATGTGGACCTGCAACTACTCAATAAGAACAAAGTGAATGGATCAACGTAAAATAGGGCCGCAAATAAGGGTCATTTTCATTAATGAATAACCTCCTGATGATGTCTTTTCATCAAGAAAATGGAAGTGAAATGAAAGTCTAAACCCACTGATCCATAATGAACTAGCATCCCACGTGAAAAGCAGCAAATTCTCACATTTTACAAGCTGCAACCAGCAAGTGTGATTTTGTTAATTCAAGAATGATTCCTACAATTGACTGACAAGCAAAACTATTTCCTGCCGATTAATTCATAGATTAACCTTTTCAGTCCTCAAGTGAACTGTTTCCTGTTCTGCCCACAAATCAATGCATTTACACTCCTTCCAAGTCCAGTGGATCCAATTTATAGCCAAAAAACAACTAAATTATTATTATTATTGGGTTCAAAAATGGGAATAAATCTGTGTTTTATTACCAACTGGTGGATAATGCAGATTTTCTGACAATTTTTATAAAAAAAAAACAGAAACAACTCACAATTATTTCACTAATAATTACCCTGCAGAATGTTTTTTACATAAACAGGTTAGTTTCCTAAATTCTTAAAACATTGCAAAAGCATCCCCCCCATCAGATTCTCTCTGAGCCAAAGGCGACATCTTTAAATGTCTTGTTTCATCCAACCAACTGTTCAAAACCTAAATTACTACATTTGAGAAACCGAGACCAGAGAACGGTTTCGCTTCAAAACTTGTTTCAGGTCTGAACACAACGCCATCTCCATATTCTGGGGTGGAAATGTGGCTTTCTGTGTCGGTTACAATTCTCTTTATCTATTCAGCCACCGAGGCTTTCGGTCCTCATGCAAACCCACTTATTAGTTATTAAAAACAGACGGGCAGCACACAAAAAAACCTAACTTCTGATGCACCAGTTGATTTTTCCGAAGAGAAAAAAAATCTTTTTCAAACAAGAAGCTGTAAATGCATTCATTACTCAAACCTAATAACTAAAACGTGAAAAACCTCATATTCCTAATATTCAAAGCGACTTCCCTCTCAGACATGCAGCCCTCCCTTGCGTGTCTGAATGAGAACCCTGACTGATCACTTCTCTGTAAAAGTCACAACGGCAGTCTGACCACGTTGGACCGAGCACACACCAGCCACGTACATCGAGATGTGTGAGGCAATTTGGGAAAAACCTCCACATTTTAGAAACATCCATCCATTATCTATACACCGCTTAATCCTCACTAGGGTCATGGGGGGCTGGAGTCTATCCCAGCTGACTCAGGGTGAAGGCAGGGGACACCCTGGACAGGTCACCAGTCTATCACAGGGCTACACTTAGAGACAGACAACCAAGCACACTCACATTCACACCTACGGACAATTTAGAATCACCAATTAACCTCAACATGTTTTTGGACTGTGTGGGAGGAAGCCAGAGAACCCAGAGAGAACCCACACTGCACGGGGAGAACATGCAAACTCCACACAGAAAGATCCCGGGTGTCCTCACTGGGACGTGAATCGGCGATCTTCTTGCTGCAAGGCGACGGTGCTAACCACCGCGCCACCTTGTAGTCTATTTTAGAAACATTCATCCAAAAATTTAAAACATAAAACCACAGACAGCAACAGTTTGTGTGCCCACATTACACAACACCTGTCTCATTCACTTTCTCACATTTATTACAAACTGAAAAGTCCATAAAGATAAAAAAAATCCTTACTGCAGTGAAAACAGACTTTAACAGGGCAGACTGATGAGACTCACTAGAAATAAATCCAACACCTGTTTAGAGAATACACCAACAGGAGCTGTACATTAGTTAGCTGCCTCCAGCTGTTTCGAGGCGTATTCCCTCCGTGTTTGTTAAATATAAGCAGCATCAAACAACCACAGGATCCATACGAGCATCTCCAATGTGAAAGATGTGCACGTTTACGCAAGTGGAACAACAGTGGTGACTTCATTAAGAGCTTATTCTTATTAGTATTAATGATCACACTGGACTTTACTACACCTCTGACAGGTGAGCTGTCACACAGAATCACATCATAAGCTGCAGTTAAATCACTTGTTAACCAGCACATTGCAGTCTCATTACTGCATTATTGTGCAGTGTGATATTTGTGTATGACAAATGTCCCACTGTGGCTGTCTTCATCACGGTTGGAACGAAGCCATGAGGAACGCTGAGGTACAAGCGAGCGACATGTATGTCTCTAAAAACAGCATTCTGTGTGTAAAATGGACCGTAGGGATCAGACAGACGTTGACCTTTTAAGTGCACATTTCTGAGGCCTAAAATTGAGTGTCACTTCTCTCTTACACCTGTCACTTGACAAAGCCACGCAGCGCTAAGCGAAAGCTGTCTAGGTCAAGCGGGCCCCCTCTTCTAAAGGCCTCGGCCTGCTGACATCCAGGATAATGACACCACAGAGCCTGCAGCAGAGAGCATTAAGAGAGGAAGGACAGTTCCTGGACAGCCTCCACTGAAACACCACTGCTGGTCACGTCACTGTGAGGGGTCGCAAGAGAGAGGAAATATTTGAGCCCCTCCAAAATATGACTTTCACCACTGATTCACACATTATGATAGCTTTTGCAATTAATATTATGTTGAGTGTATAAAATATTAGACAACGTTGAAAGCAATCCCAAATCCACAAGGCAGAAATTGATGTCTGAACAACAGTCCAAATGCAAACATGATAGATTTACAATAATAAAAAAACAAATGACTGATAAGTTATCAATTAATCCACTGTCCACACAAACCGCTCTGAACAACTGCTGTACGAGAATTCCTCATTTCTTTCAGAGGATGTATGTTTTGGAAAGAACTTCTCACAGCACAAGATTAAGCACCACAGCAGCAATCAAACATTTCATTTTGACGCCGAACAATCAGTGAAGTTTTCATTTACCAGATGATAAGTACAACATCCAGATGCAGGCTTCAGCCTGTGGTGGACAAGACGCTCGCTTCGACAAGGAGGATGCAATGAGCCATTACGTGGGTTTGTTGGTTAACAGGCTCACAGCAGCGTAGTCTTGCCCTGCTTTTTTTTTTTTCCTCTCTTTTAACCGCAAACCGTGGGCTGCAGGCCGCAGGAGGAGACACGGTGACTCACACACAGACCCAGCCATGACAGTTATTACCCATTTACTGTACAAGCCGGGCCAAAGTACAAGGCAAGCAAGTAATTAATTCCTCATTTGGCCCATCGACGTTCATTTACAAAGGCTTTCTGGGTTCGTTAAACCGACAGAGATGCTAAACAGTGCTGTCACCGGCGCATCGCTCTGTTACAGACTTTGGGGAGAAGTGAGACCTTCGCTGACCCTTGACCACGTTCTATCAAACAGCTGACAGACCACTAAATAAAAGCTGACCTGGTATATTGTCGGCCTGCAGCTTAGTTTCAGGAGAAAATAAAACCGGGCCCGACAACAGCAGAGGTGTGACGAGGAAGAAGCGTTTCCAAGCAAATCTTTGAACTCATTGAATTCTATTCATCAGCCTTTTCCTAAACTCAGATTATCTGTTAAATTTAATGTGGCTCATTCTGGGCAGCTGGTCTTTATGTTAAAAAAATAAATGAATAAATTTTCTCTTTAAGAAGTAGAAAATGTTTAGATCGCTTTAGTTCATGTTTGAATTGTAGCTTGTGTGAACTGTGGAAAGTTTACCCAACTAATAGAACTGATAAATTACATGCTCAGACCAGGATTAACTGCCCTTTTTTTTCCCCCCTTGGAGCATACGGCCACAATAACACTGACAGCAGAGGAAGGTACATAATTGAATTTTGCTGATTTCCTGCTTTACAGCCTCGGCAGTTAAACCATAAACTTCCCAGAACCGAAAGCTGTTGCTGGAGGAGAGCAGGCCGTGTGTTGTTGTTGAACTACTGGCCTATAAAAACATAGAAATAGGAAATATAAGAGAGGCCCACGGTTGTCAATGTGGTTTTATCTGTTGAGCAGCCTCATGGTTTAGTTAATGGCATATAAGACGCCATTAACTTCATCTGTGCCTACTGACCACTCCAAGACACGTGGTGCCTGGTGGAGCCGGATCAATATATCTAATCATTCATCAGCTGATTGTGGACCATAACTCGTGTGCATAGTTAACCCGTTATAGGGCACTCGTTGAAAAACTTTGCGTTTTATTGGTGGATATAAGAGGACGTTTTTTTTTTTAGATTTAAATCAAAGTCTAAGCAGTTACCACAGATGATTCCTCTCCCAAATAGAGTAAAAAAAAATCCAAATAATATGTGGATAAATTATTCTAAAAAAAAAAAAAAATGAAGGAACAGTTCATTCCAAATCACCAGTCTGACTAACGGAACTTATTTAAAAATCCCTCTGGCTGACTCGTGATTGGTCAGAGGCCATAGCGACGGTGTTGTGATGTAGTCTGACCTTCGCCGATTGGCTGGACGAAGTCACGTGATTCCGCCCTCTGCCGTTTTTAAGGCTTGCGAAGACCCACGGATGTTTTTGATGGCATTATTAGGTCTGCACCTTGTCATTAATATTCATTAGCCGGCAGCTTTGGCCAGTATTGGTGCGTGAAGTGTCGCGCTACCAGCCGCCGTGTGGATCTCACGGCTCACATTGACACGAATCCAGCGCTCCCTTGGTCCACTGACAATTCAATTAAAGGTATAACTGCTGAGGTACAGAGCAGCAGAGTGGCACGCAGCCAGAATGAACGAGCCTGTGAGCCTGAGCTCAGGGCAAAGAACCCCTGAAGTTACAGATACGAATCTCTCACAGCAGAAATGAAGCAAAAGTCACGTGTAAAAAGACAGTGAGGCCCGCTTCACTTGTAACTGGTGATCTCTCTGTATTTCCAGCATTTGTAGCCAAATACTTTTCATCTATTAATATCTTTGTACGCATTGACAAATATTTTTTACACATTCACAAATCTCACTACAGACACACAACTCTCCATATGCATTTACAAATAGTTTTGCTACAATAATAACCCCATAGTTTTTGTTTTGTTTTTTTAATTGAAATTCTTTCTTTTTGTCAGTTGATTCCAAAAACAAGCGATGTAGCGAACCACACATTTGGTGTAGTTACACATAGTTTGCACATCAGAGACCATTATCAACCTAGTTCTGCTCTAAGTGATCCACATCAAGACTGACTGTTTATGGTGACAAAAAAAAAAAAAAATGTGACCCCCACCTGAATCTTAAACCACCGCATAGGTTTAAGGTTCAGTTATAGGTTTTTTTCTAAACTCTCAAATACTAATGCTGGTGAAATTCAGTCCTGGTTCACATTTAGCCATGACTAACGTCAAGCCAACATACAAGATACAGCTCAGCCTCAAAATTTAACCAATCACATCACAGTGCCAAAAATATCAGCCACCAATGGCAGGCAGCGCAGCACATTTACACAAATTTAGAAAAAAAAACTGTCAGCAGCAAGTGAAGACCCCCTGATGTGGTAGCCAGAGGGAAAGTTACATCATCTGAAAGCAAAAACGGAGAAACCTTTCAGCAACCATGCAGCTAATGTGCTCCGTCTTCCCCGGCTTCATTAAACCAGCTGAGCTACCAAATGAGTCTGGAAGCTGCCCAGCTTTTGTTTATTCGCCTGCCACCGTCCTACATGCATCCTGAAATAGTAAGAATGACTTTACAAATTAGGTTAAACACCTACAAATGTGCGGCTGTGTCATCTGCATTTAAAGCATCTCTTGTTCGACCCGTCTGCAGAATAAATTAGACAACCGAAGACAAAAGAGAAAGTCAGCGGCTGGATCTGAAAGGCAGGCTGCTGCCTCTCGTTTGCTGTTTTCTCCACCTGAATCCAGCGCAGCATCTGTCAGCCGGTGTTCTTTAATGTCAACACCGAGGCAAGTCAAATCATTTGAATTCACACCACCTGTTGACAAGCAGCTATTTGAGATGTTGACATAAAACAGATACGATCAGTGAAAGCGCACAGAGGAATGAATCTTATCTGGACTCTGAAATATTCGCTGCAAGTCTCCACTGATTTGATGTGTATTCTTCTGCCCTCTGCTCTTAATGCTGCTTTAGATAATCCACTGTGTTCACGCTACAACGGGGGAATTTTTCATCCTTCTGCCAAAAAGTCTTGAGCGGGGGATTTTTCAGTGCCCTGGTCTAAATAATAGCACGAGACATAAATCATCACGGCTGCATTCAGAAGGAAAACACAGCGTCCTATCTTCTAAATTATGTTTCTGGGATTTTTATTACACTCAGTTCCACCTCGAGCTTTCATGTTTTATGGTCTTAATACTGCTTCAGATAAATTCATTCCCTTAAACTGACAATTTTAAAAGTCTTATTTGGAGAATTTTGCTGCTGCTTGCTTTGGGGCTGCACAGTATATCGTTTCGGCACTGACGTTACGATGTGTGCGACAGTCACACCACAGAGGTGCACCGTCAAGGAATGCGAATGAACTCAAACGCATCACGCTGCAAATTTTTTTTTTGCTGCTCTATACAAAAGAAACTCCTCATTTTTCAGAAGTCTGTCCGACAGCACCTCGTTTACTCCCATTTAAGGATTCTTGGATACGCTGACTTTTTTTCTTGAATACTTTGTTGTCAAGGCAGTTTGTTGGCTGCACATGTGCACACTGACATGAGCATGGAACATGACAGAAACAAAGAAATGGTTGCAAAAATAAATGCAAATTCAGTGATATGGAAACATTTCAGCTACAGAAGAAGCAACTTTGACAAAAAACAGATTCTGTCTTGCAACACGTGGCAACAAGACTCATCTGTTTGACATTTAAATCAGCAGCACACAGCCTGATGACGAGGGCAAAGCCCAAACCCAGAGAATCAACCTTGAACTTATCATGTTTGACTTCTAGTTCAGTCGCAGAATTAAACAAATCTGAGCCTAAAATCGCTGACTCAATATCTTATATTTACAAAGTGTCTTGTTTAAAAGAGAGTCTCCAAAAAGCTAATAATTCTGTGTTCCTCATTGTAACCGAGAACCGTTTTTAACCAATATCCTGCAGGCCTAACTTACTTTGAATAAATGCTTAAAAGAGAATATTAGAAGAACAGAACCAGATTATGTCCCATTCTCTAAAGCCAGGCTTGACTGATTATTATTACAATTGTTTTTTTTTGTTTTTTCTGATCCCAGCAGAAAGCAGCACAGTTCAATTGATGTTTGCTAAATACGTTGTTCTGGAAGCTTGGTGGCGTCCTGACTACTCACATGGCTAAGTGCCAAGGTTCTGTCGCTGACGAGCTAACATGCTAACCAGTCGGGAACCTGCTCGTACAGCTCAGCTAGCCCTAAGTCCCTAAGCTTCTTTGTATTTTCTGCCATTTATTCCCCTGGCATTCTGATCTCAGCATTGTGCATCCTTTGACTAAAGAGAAAGCCTGCCAACTGGCAGACTCTCCTTCACCTTAAAAGCACAATCAAGCACAGGTCAACAGCACAAATGTGCATGTCATAGCTAATCAAAGCTCAACTAGATGTTAAAAAATAAGTAAATCATATGCATGTACTCGGAGCAAATGTGCTAATCTGTGCAATCTCTTAATCTGAGATGACTGTGCTGGTTTAAATGGTGGCGTGGCCCGGCCTCCAGGCCATGCTCACACTAACAATAGCGCTGCGTGGATAAAAAAGGCAGCCCCCTACCAGCCCTCATTCATTTCAATGAGACCAACGCACTGACTCAGGAGCAGCCACAAGGCAGACAGGTTTGGGTCGAAAAAACTAACAAAAGGAAGCGTTTTCTGGCAAAGCATTTAAACCTGCCTCCACCTTTGCTACCATCGCACCGTACTGACCAATCACATCCATGCAGGTGCACATTCCTGCCAGGCTGACAATTCTACTGTTAACTAAGCCGCTGTCAAATAAAAAATAAACGAGTTCCCCTGGCATCTCATACCTTCAAATTCATGGCTGTGCTTCCTAAAAAACAGCCTTTTTACTTAATTTCACTTCATCCTGTAAACACACTGTGCCGTTTACAGTCTAAACTCGGGATTTTAGTGTTCCAGAGTAGCAGGGATCGACCGATGTAATGTTTTTTAGGGGCGAGGCGATACCGATTATTTAGGATGAAGGTGACCAGGAACTGATAAATGAGACTGATAAATGAAAATCTTGGTTTCAAAATGTTAAATGACACATTATTCCAAAACAAAACTTCACTGTATTCCATTTGTTTATTTAGGTTTTACATGATTTAATTTAACTTATTCCACATGTATCCTTCATGGTTGTTAAGCTGTTCATTGTGACCCATCAGATAGCGCTATGAGCAGAACACTGTTCAAGAGCAACCACAGATAGAGCCTGTGACTGCATCAGAGTCAAAGCAGCACATTTTTAAATTAAATAGTCTTGTCAGGAACCTGTTAGAAAACAAAACAAAACTGACATACATGAATATCATGTTCATATAATTGTGGGAGGTGAAAATCATGAAACAATCATGTTTAATATTCAATTATGCAGCCCTCTTAAAGACTATATTAAACTTCTAAATGTGGACTAGACCAAAGGGGTCATAACTAACTTTCTATCCGTCAGTTCTTTTATCCGACTCGGGGCATCAGCCTGGTCTGTGCTGTGATTTATGTGCAGACTCAGCTTATTCTACAGAATTCATTTTTAATTTCTTATCAAATGTTCAAAGAAACTGTGCTCAGGAGGGAAAAAAGTGAGAGCAGCGCCGAAAATGTGAACCGCTTCTCCAAACGGCAGCTTGATTTACGGGTGAGGGATTCTCTACAGCGGCTCATTTAGGGAGCCGACTGAGATCATTTCCTGTCCGAGAAAAAGACAAATGCATCTTCTGGCGCTTCAGCTACTATTGAGTTTTCTCATTATCAAGCAGCGCTGGGCCTTAAGAGGCCGTATCCTGCTCGCCTGTCCTCCGCGGCCGACAGTTTTATCAGACTGCCCGGTGGGACCATTAACATCGTTTAAACGGAGCAGAGATGCGTGTTTTGGGGTAAAAAGGTCAAGATAGATGTTCCTTTGGCCGTTTGTATTCATTACCGGCTGCCGGAAATGCTAACATCTTGCTATAAAAATCAGAAAATCTCTTTAGATTCTATTCAATTTCAGTTCAGAGGTCAGCTGTACAGAAAAGCCGGGGGGGTAATTTGGGGATTCCCTGCAAAGTAAGCACAAACCTGACATGAAAGTTGATGCTTGGAGGGCCTGTGAAGTCTTATGCAACAGTCATATCATACGGGGCCTCAAAGTGCAAGCCAAGTAGCATTCAGCTGTCCAGGAACCATCACTCAGGGCGGTGGAGTCCTTCAGCAGGGTTTTAAAAAAGCGCAGGAAAGTTAATTTAAGATGAATTATAACCTGAATTAGAAGCTGTGACAGGCAAGAACATTTCCTCGCTGCTGATTGACGCGTCACAGGTTTGGATTGTGGTGTCAAGCTGATACAATTTTCAAAGAAAGCAAAAAAATAAAAAATAAAAAAGAGTGAGTGAAAGCGCCATCAATGAAAATCTGACCTCGTCAACGTTACATCTCTTTCCTCTCTGATGGTGTAAAGCATCAAATGTGATGGTGTAAAGCATCAGAGAGCCGCTCAGTTCAGTAGCAGCTTGTTACAGGATTCAAGGCTACTGAACCTCAGAAAAGCAGAAAAAAAAAATAAAAACTTGCACAGTGTGTGTACTTCCTAAAAAACACTCAATTCATTAGCAGGCAGCACGAGTCAAGAGCTCTCAACGAGCACGCTGTCAGTCAGGTTACGGAGGCTCACATTTTGTTTTGTTAATGTCCACGGCTGTTTGGAGCTGAAAACATGCAGCTTTAATGGCAGCCCGACTGCACTAACTTCCATCCAGCACTGAGATGATGAATGCTCTTTGGTTTCACTGCAACAAAAGTCAGCTCAGTGTGTCGCGCTGTGGTTTACAGTGCATGCAAGCATTGACTTGGCAGATCAAAAAGATGTCTAGACATCTCTGTAGCATCTGGGCTAAATTAGTTTTTTTTAGAGATCTGGGCTACGTGTCAGCTGTTTGAGCAGGAACGTAACGACGACGCTTCACAGTGAAGCCGCAGCTACACGTTCAACCATCATCTGCAAAACCTCTCCACCGTGTCGAGGTAACTTCTGACCGTGAGAAAACTTCTCCCTCTCAAAACGAATAGAAATACGTGAAAGAACAGATCCCTGCATCAGAATGAGGAAAAGTTAATTGACTTTTTACACTGGATAATAAAATCTCTGCACACCTGAGTGAGTGACAGGTGAGTCAGACGAAGGTGCAAATTTGAAGAAATGAGAAAATAATTCTGCGCACTGTCTCACTCGCAGCAGAAGGCTGTTGCAATGTTGTGCCATGGATGGGAATGTTGTTCGAGAACAGAGTGACGACTACAGATGGAGAGAGACAACTCCATCGGAGCCAAAGCAACGCATTTTTAACTTTGATTATTTCATCAGAAATAGGTCTAAATAAAACAACAATATCAATCCATCCATCATCTATACACCCACTAGGGTCGTGGGGGGGCTGGAGTCTATCCCAGCTGACTTAAGGCGACCCTGAACAGGTCACCAGTCTATCACAGGGCTACACTTAGAGACAGACAACCAAGCACACTCACATTCACACCTACGGACAATTTAGAATCACCAGTTAACCTCAACATGTTTTTGGACTGTGTGGGAGGAAGCCGGAGAACCCGGAGAGAACCCACGCTGCACAGGAAGAACATGTAAACTCCACGCAGAAAGACCCCGGGTGTCCTCACCGGGACGCAAACCGCCGACCTTCTTGCTGCGAGACAACAGTGCTAACCACCGCGCCACCTTGCAGTTCCAATAACAATATCAGTAATTGGAAATATGTTGAATACTGGATGGAGTATTCAGTCAGCTCCTAGTATACCTATGAAGGAGCTGCTCAGTCATTCAATCAGAGAACTACTGATAACAATTATTGCGTTGACTCATTTTGTATTTGATGTTCTTGCACAGGCTCTCAGTGAATGCAAAGTGATCATAAGCCAAACTACGCTCATCGACTCAGCTTTAATGTGTGTGTCAGTAAATATAACCTTCCCAGATCCCTGAAGAACGTCAGACAGACAGAAACACTGACGACGATGTGCAGGAGTTGGTCCTCATTTTCAAGTACATTTAAATTTAAAACAAAGAAAGATTCACACATCTAAGGACATAAAATCTATTTTTTTCCATTTAAAGCAACTATGTCACCTTTTAAAAACGCTTAAAATGAACTCTACTCTGTCTCCCTGATTTAAAAAAAGACTCACAATTTAAAAACACTTTTCATTTCAATCGTATAACGACTCTATTCTCAGTTTTCCGGCTTCACACGTCACATCACACTTGTGTAAGTTGCATTTTCCGCCTTTACAATCAGTAATTTTTGGTGACAGAATGCTGCTGTGAAAACTCTGATTCAAGGTGAGCGCAGAGGAAGTGTGAAGAGGAAAGCAGCCTTGTGCACAAACACACAAGAGAAGATCACATGGTCATCTCAATTACAGACGTCTTAGACAGAGACGGATGTATGTATGTATAGACAGAGACATGAGATGTTGTGATGTTATCCATACACCCGATGAAGGCCGCAAAGACAGAAACGTAAAGCAAATCTTTTAGCAGTAAGCGAGAACACAGGGCGTTCTTCTTTGTTGTTTTTAAGAAAATATCCCAGACGCATTCAAGATTCACACATTTAACTTACTTTTAAAACTTCTTTGTAATAAAACTTGCCTCTTAAAAAATGCATTAAATGACGAGTCCTCCTCCTTTGTCAAAAAAAAAGTCCACAATCTAAAAGTATGCAAGTATTTCTCATTTCAAAGCTTTCAAACTCGGTGCTAGTTGTCTCACATTGAACAGTCAATCCCGTGTTCAGGCTTCACACATCACATCACATCACACTCATATATGTTGCATATTCTGCCTTCAAAATCAGTCTTGGTGTGTCAAAATCCTGCTGCAAAACTCAGATGTAAGGCAAGCATAAAGAAATAAGCGCCATATGTTGTGATGTATCCTGAACATCTAATGAAGGTCGAACAGACAGAAATATAATCAGAAATATTCCTGCAGTAAGTCAAATTGGAGTTTTTCCTCATTGTTTGACATATTTCTACTTTAAAACATTCCCCAACAAAGATTTGCTTTCTTTAAAATGTTAAACAATGCCTTTTATCCCATCCTACAACATTAAATTACCTCTTTAAAAAGGCTTAAGTTGCATCTACTTCTTCCTCATCAAAAAAAAAAATCCTCAATCTATAAGCACGTCAGTATTTTGCATTTCAAAAGTTGAACTGCTCAAATCCATTCTCAGCGTTCAAGCGTTACGCATCACATCACACTTGTGTAGGTTGCATATTCAGCCTTTGAAAACAGTCTTTATGTGACAAAAGCTTGCTGTGAAGCTCAGATTTAAGGTGAGCACAGAGAAACTCCAGCAGATGAAGAACAGGAAAGCAGCTTTCTGCACATGCATCGCTCTGCTCAAAGTAAGGAGCACATTGCCATCTCGATTACACACAAAGGATGGCTTCACAAGACAGAGATTTCCACGAAAATTAAACTTGAGACCACCTTTAATGGATGTAAACCAGCCTGAGCCCAGCTCTGAGGCAGACACCTACATGGTGTGAGCTGCACATCACCCACACCATGCTCCCCAGGCTGCAGGATGTGGAAAAGTTGAGGAAACCCTTGAATGTAAAGCCTGATTTTGTGCTGCTGGGTCCATCACACAAGAAACGTGTTGGTGTGAAGGTGATATGTTAGCTGCAGCTCCCCACAGAAATAAAAAAAAAAAAAAACTGCACAGACTTGTTGGTTGCTCTCTGCACGCCTTCCCCCCCTTCTACAATGTCACCCAGGGCTCGCTGCAGCAGCAGCAGCAGCCTGGCGAGGGGCGACATCCACCCAGGAGGAAAAAAATGCACCAACTTTGTGTCTTGATTTAATCCGAACCTCATGCAGATTGTCCACACGCACACGCCGAACTTTGGACGGCAGGAGGACGAGGTTAGCCTAATGGTGGACCATGAGCTCTTTTCTTCAAGAACATTCCAGCTCAATGGGAAACAAGAAGTGCTGTTGGGTTCAGAGGAACAACAGCATTTAAACATGACGAGACAGGCACAGAGGCGGCTGCCACAGCCTCCTCTCCGGCAAGGCGAACCGTGTGCATCCCGGCCGGCATTAAAGCCGCCTTTACGGCACACTTTCCTCCTGAAAACCCCCCATCCCCGGTGTGCAACTGCAGGGCCCGGCGCCGCCATACACCACCACACAGACACATAAAACAACACGTACAGCATGCCCCGTAGCACCAAGCCGAGGGAGACATGCGAAAAATGAGGAGGAGGGGGAGCGAACCGGGACCGTAAACCGGCCACCGACCCGCCGAGGACGGACACATGCGGGGACCGAGAGTAGTTAGCCGAACTAACCTGTTTGGGAGCAGCACAGTCCGCTGGATGTGGGCTTGAATCCGAGTTAAATCCACTATCAGTAAAACAAAGAGGCGAAAATGACCGAGCGGCCGCGGAACAGGCCGAAACTGCGCTCCTGGAGCAGCGGAGCGCATGCGCAGAGGAGGAAAGCCGGAGGTGGTGGGGGAGG